>NW_008628934.1:0-18846 GCF_000691845.1 Merops nubicus
AGACTGCCATGACTTTTTGAATATAATGTAGTACACAACCTGACCAGAAAACTTTGCTTTTAAATGTGTTTACGTCTGCCCACTTATCTACTTATCTTCAAAAGCACAGGAGCACTCTAAGTTTTCAAACAATACAGTAAGAGTTTTTGGTAGAATCAATTTTATTTGTAATACATTTAACAAAGAAACAGAAAAATAAACCTACCTGAATATAACATGTAAGGACCCCTGTTGCATAGATGGGAACCGTGGCTTTTGTTAACACTCCATTACCTGCTGTGGAATCTATGAGACACAGTGAAGGATTTAGGCTTTATATATGCATACAGATACATATATGTGTGTATACATATACACTATATATTTTTATATATAAATATGTATAAAGGTAGACATGTGTATTGTATTATATATACATACATGAAGAATTTATATAGCTATATATGCATATCTACATGCACATATGTGCTAAAAGAATGCCCAAGTGGTAGCTGGATTTCTGATTTGATTTGTACTTTACACACACTCAAATCTACAACTTGAGGGTGTTCCATTCAGAATTGGATTAGACTTTCAACATTTAAGAAAGATACCTAATCTGAGGAACACATTGTGAAAATGTTATTTGAACAAGAGAATGACAGGTTTTTTCCCAGTTGAGGTTAAGATTAACTCTTACTGAGTAAAAAGCAACTTACCTATGTTTTCCTCAGATAGTCTTAAGATTTCCTGGAACTGTGGTTTTACCTATACAAAGGATGATGAATGTCATGTAAGAAAACCTCTTACTTGTGTCAATTAACTTAGGAAAAAAAATTCTAAATAATTAAAAAACAACAGAAAAAAGGACATTGTGAAGGTACTGAAAGACAAAAATACCCTTTAAAAAGCATAGCTATCTTTGACAAAAATTGAAGTAACATAAGAGTAAAAACTTCTATTGAGTACCCACACTGTAGTATTTAGCACTCCTGATAAAAAAAGCTTGTCTCTTGGCAGTATGCTTAGTGGGGCTTTAGGTTTTATGGCTTTAAAAAGCTCTATGGTAAAAAAAAATAAAAGAGTTTTTTTAAAATCTTTGAAGTGTTATATTCCAAAATACAGCTGTGATAATCGGTATCAGAACAACGTTATAGAACCAAAGGTTCTGAAGATAACTCACAGAATGGGGTTTCAAAGGCCAGAGACTGTTTTTAATCTCCTCTCTGGAGGCAGCACATAATGCTAGCCCTGTTTCATAATTTTATCTTTAAGTAATCCCCTCATGTTGTATATATTTCCCTTTCAAATATTTTTGAATTATATTCAGAAGTTATTTTGAGAAAAACTATACTTTTCCTTGATAAAAATGTTTAGATAATCACCTATAGAATATATTTCAGGCAGGGAAGGCATTAATTTTGAACAGAATTCAAATATTGAATGTACAAGACAGAGTACATACGCATGCCAAAACCACTGAACAGTTTATGCTGTTCTGATGAAAGCAGATTGTTAAATTACTAGAATTAGTATGATCACTCACATCCTCTATGTCATTCAAAAAGAAACTATGAAGACTACAGTTTAAAAAAACCCCACCAAACCAAACATCTTTCCATGTTTGGCAAGATGAGGCAGCCATTCCAAAATGGTCAAAAAGAGAAACCAAAACAGAGGTTTAAAAATAGCAGGTTTAAATGTACTTATGGAAAAGCATCAGTGTGTCATGCAAATGTAAATGGTTACATAAAGTGTGGGTATTCAGACACACCATAAGTATGGAGACTATATTATCAAAGCTCTCTAAGGCAGTATCTTACCTTAGCATTTGTAAAAATTTTCCCAAATGTCCTACAAAGTCTCCAGAAAAATCTAGAGAACTCATGTACACAGGCAGTTGATGCTACATTGATCTTGCCAACTATTTCTATAAGTTGTGGTAGCCTAAAAATCAGGAAACAAAAGGATATTAAATACTACTCTGATCTTTTGTTTCTCTCCAGTTATTTTTGTACAGATTTATTGTCTATATTAATAAATATATATACAGATACAGAGCACTACTGGTTCTAATAAAATTCTCTGCGTGTTCTGTACAATTTCTGACCCTTGAAGAAAGGAAGGGCTTAAGTGCCAGAAAAGTCTGATATATATTCTCAAACATCTGTTACTGCAGAACAGTGTTTTTCATGACATATTCAGACTACAATAACCTTAATTTCAACATAGAATTGGACTATATTAGTGCAAAGATGAAAGAAAATTTTTTTTAAAAAGTAGTTACCTACAAGTTTTGCTAGATAGCTGATATTTTCTGAATAAAATCAAAGTGAGTTCAGTATGGAAACTGAAATACCAAAAAATGAAGTTCAATCTTTTTATCTTTAATAATTTTTAAACACAACACCACTTAAAATTCTTACTAATTGTTAAACATAATCATGCCTAAGAATTATTGACACACTTTAAAATTTGGAATCGTAAGATACAAATTAACTCACAGTTGATTGACTACCCATAGGAGAGTCTCCCAGCCTGTAGTCCCCTCATGTTCTAGCTGATAGTCATAGAGCTGCAGCAACACTGCCAGTTGTTCACGGCTTCCAATGATGATGGCCACATCCTGAAGAGGTGATATGGGTCGGGGAAATCTAGTGACTGTAACAGCAAAGAAGCCATCATGAAAAACGGAAGACGAGAATACCTGGGAGGTGATGTCAGTAAAGACAGCTAAAAAAGCCAGAAAATGGCTTTTTAAAAATCAGTGAGTTAAATCAATTTCTGAAGAGCTTACATAACCCTCATTTCAAAAAACAAAACAATGCCAGCATGGCTTCACCAAGGGCAAGTCTTGCCTGACCAACCCTGTAGCCTTCTATGATGGAGAAATGACATCAATGGAGAAGGGAAGAGCTATGGAGATTGTTTGTCCGGAAGGCCTTTAAGGTGGTCACCCTACAACATGCTTCTCTCCAAGCTGGAGAGATACGGACTTGATGGATGGACTTTCAGTGGATGCAGAATTAGGGGGATGTTTGCATCCAGAGGAGAGTGGTCAAGGGCTCCATGTCCAGGCGGAGATCAGTGACAAGTGGTTTTCTGCTGGGTGAGTTTCTGTTTGGACCAGTTACTGTTTAGTATTTTCACTGATGAGATAGTGGGATTTAGTGTGCAGATGGCACCAAGCTGAGTAGTGCAGCTGAGACACCTGTCCCTGCTCACTGCAGGAGGGTTGGACTAGATGACCTTTAAAGGTCCCTTCCAACCCAAACCATTCTGTGATCCCAAAGAACAGACTGCAGATGGACTTTTAGGCAAGGTCTCCTGACTTCTGTTGCTAACACTTTAAGCACCAAACTGCTCCAGCCAACATCCATATATGCAGTACTTTTTGACTCACCCCACTCCCTTCCCCAACTCCTTATTTGAATTATCAGAAGATGATAATTTACAAGTAAAAAGCACAACCTCAAACAATTTCTCAGCCATTAAAATATCTACAGATTGAAAGCCTGCTACACCAAAATTGCTTTTATTCTTCTCAATTCATGTCAAGCATACTTAAAATTATTCAGCAGTGAAGTTAAGCAGTGAGAGCATCATCTCTCCTGCAAAATTCAAGACGTTAAGCTTGCAGTTGCTGCAGTGCTACTGGATTAGTGAAAATTATTGAGTTTTGGTTTTTTTTCCCCACTGCTTTTTGGAGGAAAAAACTGCCAGACTAGGCTGAAGCCTGAAATTTTTTAATTCCTTATTTAAACAGTAGCCACTCAGGGAAAAAGTGCTCATCCTCAAATGACTCAAGTCAGCTGATCAAATTCCACCACAGGACAGTTAACATTTTCAAATTAGTATCATACAGTAACGTGTCACTAGGTACTTTATGAATTCTCCTTTAAAGCTGTTATCCTTTCTTTGCACCTTCACACACAGCACTATTATCAGCATGTGGCAGGTATTACCAATAATATCTTCTAAAAGTATTTGTAAAAGGAGAAAATGTCCTACATGTTAGGATGAGTGATGTAGGCATAACTTCACTAAAAGGCCATTCAGTCTGCCAAGTTATTACATAGATACAGAACAGATGGTGAAGCTCCTGCACTACACTGTATTCTTCCCACTTCCTAAAATTTATTTGGGAGATAAACTGAAACAGAAGCCAGCCTTCTTGAGCTACCATTGGCTATTAGTGGAAACTGACTCTTCAGAAACCTTTAGGAAGTCCAGTTAAGAATTACTTCAGTTTCTCAAAAGCTTTTTTTAAGAAGTAGAAAGAAATAATGAGCGATTAAATAAAACCTTTATTTTTTTGTGATAATCAGGTCTCTCAAGCACGGAAAAGGGTGGAAAAAGGAAGCACTCCTCAAGGATTTGCTAAGGGAGACCAATATGAAAAAACATCTTCGGCAAAAACACCAAAGGCAAAACTGTGTTTTTTCTCCACAATTTATGTTGTATAGGAGAACAAAGTTTCTCATTGCAAGATTCTCATTGGATTACATAAAGCTATGTCACTGGGCACAAAAAAGAAGCCATTTTGTCTGTAACTCTGCTAAATACATACTAAAAAAAATCCATAAGGACACCATTCAGTTCTCCTTTATTCTATCAGCAATCATTCCATAAATATTCACAAGTTACATATTTCTTCTGCATCAATAAACTGATATTTGTAATTAATTAAATCTCTGATAAGGTTTCATGCCAGGCTCATTTTTTTCATAGGAATGAAGGAGGAGCAGAAGGAGGTAAGGAAGTAGAAAGATCTTTTCCCAAAAAGGGAAAAGCAGAACAAATTAAAAAAGTCATTACAAGTCAAGATAAATCTTCCCATGCTGGAATCTGCCTTTAAGGAAATAAAAAAATTCTCTCTACCAAATCAGAAATATTAACAAAAGAAAATTAACAACATGACAAAGGTTCCCTGAATTTCTTTCTTTGTACTTGCTGTATATGAAATTATGAGCATAATAAAAAAGTAGACTCGAAAAAAAGGCTTGGAGACAACCTCAAATCATTACAATACAGACAGTGTGCTATAAAAATCTGATGTTTACACATATATTCTGCAACTTTTGTCTACTTAGTAACCTGAAACATACACAAATCCCAAGCAAATGTGGAGCACCCTGGACTACCTGAAATTATTCCTTTTGCAAATAATAGTGATTTGAGATTTGTCATTGAATTAAACTTAAGTTTATAAAAATTCCACATATCAGAAATGAATAATTTACCTTCTATTTGTGGTACTTCTCCCTGAAGTTTAGCCTTGCTTGTGAAAGGCGCATTCTGTAGCACCAGTGCAAACAGTGAAGGAATCAATGACTGTAGAGCAGACAGATACATGTGGAGCTTATGTTCATCCAAGCCATGTTCTCCTTCCTGAAAGGAACAGGACATTTACTTCAAGTTTTGGGTTTGAATGATCTGTTGCTCAGGCATGTATTCCCTGGCAAGAGTTCAACACATCTGTGACAAGCTTCTACACAGAGACACTAATTATATAGTAATTTATCCTAACCACAAGCTTACTCTGTGTTACCATCCAAATCCCCTTGTCACCCTTAAGTCACTTCTACTCAAAACATTCAAGTAATACAGCCCTTGGCATTTAGCAGTTCATGTCAATGAATGTACTGATATTCTGAAAGAACATTTTCCAGGACATTTTGGAAATGTGAATCCTTGGTCTCAGAGACCAGTGGATATAAAAACTAAATAAAGTTGCCTATACTCTGAAAACAAACATCTTGGTTAAGTGTGTTAGATCATTATGAGATACCCTATTTTCCAGATATCTACCAAATCAAGTGTGCAGACAAACTGGCTGATAATTGCAAACAACCCAACTAAACTATTCAATTCTATTATTAAACAAAAAAAATAAGTAAAATGCACTTTATCAAAAAACTACACCATGTGACACTCTGAAAACAATTTACATTTTCAAATGCACTCAGAATAACACCTATCATCTGGTCACAGCCCCAGGCAAGCATTTTCTAAGCTGTATTTTGATTACTGGGTTATAAAAGAAAACACTGTTAAAGAAGAATATTTTTAGGTTTTGGGATGGGTTTCTACCTTACACCTGCCCCCCGCCTTCAAAGGACAAGTGAAAGTTATGGAGTTACAACAAGAATCTCCAGAAAAATTTTCCCCCACAGAATATTAAGTAGCAATTATGTATATTTGTGCATTTTTTAAATAAGGTCTGCATATGTAATAAAGATACAATGAAAATTCTCCAGTGTAGAAACAGCTGGACACGTACCCTGAGCAGTTTTTCAATTTTATTAAGCAGCGTAGGTATGAGATGGAACTGTAAATTTCCCAGTTCTGTTGTCCAGGCAGCATAAGCAGGTAAAAATACCTGATGTGTTGCACTAACTACACGTTCTGAAGGGTCTCCTAAAGCTGAAAGCAGCAGTTCAAAGCCCTGGCAAAAGACAATAAGGAATGTAATTATTTTCCTCAAATTTATGCTAAAGTTTCCCCCACAAAACATGCAGACTGTGAAAAGATTATCAACTTTACTTTGCATGAATAAAACAAAACAAGGTAGTACATGGAGGCCTTTCAACAGATATTCCCACCAGATCTATGAAGGTAAACAGCAGGTGGTTCAATGATGCTGCTAGCATTTCTCTACAGTCAAGTTATCAGAATTAATACACCTTCTCCCACTCTGCCTTCAAAAATTGAAGCTGCACTAGACCAGTCTCTGTTAGCAAGTGATGATGTCAAACTGGCTAAGAAGTACCAGGTGATAAATGAATTGGTATATTCTTGAAGGTAAATTTTGAATTATTACAGAAACTTCTGTATAAGGCTTATACCTGAGGCTCTAATGATACTTGTAGCTATGCTTTCTTTTTTTCGGTCTTGGTGATACAATAAAATGAACATTCATATAAACCATGAAAAATTTTTAGAAGTATCTGGAAAGATTTAATAAAAATACTTTAAATTATGCATTCTCCTATGCACGAAATCACTATAGAAGACATTTTATACATACAGAACCCAAACCAAATTGTACCTGTTGATATTTGTCTGAATCATCAATATATCCCATAATGATGCCAAGGCTTTTGATCACAGCTTCTCGTACCAGATCTGCCTTATCTTCCATTAGCATTTGCTGCAGCATGGAAAGTACTAGTGAACTACGAATTTCTTTCTGTTTGTAAACAAGAAACACACTTATTAAATCACACAAAACAAGAAATGCAGCTTTATATCTATTGTATAAATAATTTCTGCTTCAATTAGTGCTTACAAAATGTCTTCCTCCAACTATATGAATATTACACATTCAGTTTTCACAACAGAAGACAAATGAATATAAAATGTCAGTAGCCTCATTAGAGAGTCTTTTGTCCTACTAAGCACAGAACTCTGATCCTTTAATTCATATGGAACCCAAAAGTACTAAGAGCAAAAAACTGCCACAGGCCTAGACTTCGAATCAGTAATCACTGCATTGCTGAACTGCAGAAGAAAGGTTTAAATTGGATTATTTTCCTCTAAAGCTTCAAATTCTAGTTCACCACTGACTTAATTTTGCGGTAGCTTCTGAAGGGCAGCACTCTTCATGTAATATGTGTCTGAAGAACTATCACTTGGTGCCAGTTATTTTTTCAGAGATTATTTCCTTAATTGGTCCTAACTATCCTTACGAAAACAAAGTTGATTTTTTCAGGACACACTGTTTTTAAATACATTTTATAGCTAGATTGACTTGTATACCATTATAATAAGCTTAATGTGATTTATTGAATCTCATGTGTGGTATGAAGAGCAAGACAATGTGACTGTCTATGCATAACACAAACACTTCTGAATACTTAAAATCATAAAGGATGCTTGCATTACACATGAGATTTTCACCTTGCTTTCACTAACAAAGTATTAAGAGCCAGCATTAATACTTACTGGAAGGTAAGGTGCTAGAGCTCCACAGGACTCTGCTACCAGCAGCCGTCTCTCTGGGTATTTGTGGTTGATCTGGTAAACAGAAACAGAAAGGCCATTTGCTTTGCAGGAACCAGTACTGAAAACATGGTTAGAATGCACTGCAATGGAGGAATACATCTGCACCTCTTGCATAACACCAGCTCTGCCCTTAGAAGTTGCATATAAGTACTAAGCAGCCTCCAGTTCTTGCACTGAGGCACAGAAGCAAGGCAGATACCACCCTCTCCAGTTGTCCTATAACACAGAGCTAAGCTAGGCAGATACAGCCTTCTCCAGTTGTCCTGTAGCACAGAGCTTGAGGTAAGAGATGAATTGGAGAAGTGTGTAAACATGCAGTAAAAAGAATGGTGGAAAGTAGTGTATGGGCTGCTGTACGCTAAAGAATACAAGTAACTTCCAAGCTGGCAGATCATGAAATATTTTGTCTTGTGTAGCCCTTCAGAAGTGCTGTTCCTCTAAGAACAACACAAATGCCCTCTAGTGCTCTGACCCAACCAGTGTAACACAGCTGTCTAGGCCTTGCTGAGCAACTGGGGTCAAAAGAAGACACAGCTACTAAGCCAAAAACTATTTGTGTGCTGTTGAAGTTCCACTCTCAAGTCCCTCTTCATGTCTCTAAAATGTGATGGAAAACTGCTCTTTTTCCCAAGAGACTCTTGATCCTGTGCTACCTCCCACTCTCCACCCAAAAGATCATGCAAAAATTATGCTTTAGATTTAATATTGACACTTTGAATCCCAGTTTTCATGCTGGTGGAGTCAGCTGTAAAAGCCCATGTAATGGTTGCACAATGAAACACAGTGTGTTTCAGTATACCTTGAGGATAAAAAGATTTAGGGTAAAATGGCGAAAGAGACACATACAGTTTGATCTTGTCAGCTGTAATAGGACATACATGTGGTGGGACTATTTCCTTCTCTCTTGGTATGCAGCATAGAGCCTTGGTAATACAACCTTCTTACCAGAGAAAAGATCAAGGTACTCATTGCCTTCTTTGTCCCAGTCTTTACTGGGAAGACTTGCCCTTGGTAGTTCAAATTCTCTAAAAACTCGTATGAAAGTCTGCAGCAAGAAAGATTTACCTTTGGTAGAGACTGATCAGGTTAGGAAACATTTAAATAAGCTGGATATACACTAGTCTCTTGGCCCTGATGAGGGCCCACACAGACGCCTGAGTGCTGACAGAGCTGGCTGGTGTCACTGCAAAACCACTCTTGACAATGAATCAAAGGTAGCAATGGGGGAGGTTCCTGAGGATTGGAAGAAAGTAAACATCACTGCTATCTTCAGGAAGGGCCAGAGGATCCAGTGAAATATACAGGCCACTCTGTCTCACAGAAGTCCTGTGAAAGTGTTGGAGCGGTTAATCCCAGAAAGCATTTCCAAACATATAAAGGACAAGAAGGTATTTGGGAATATTCAGCCTATATTCATATTGGAAAAATCATGCACGACCAACTTGATAGCTTTCTGAGAGGACTGGCTCAGTGAACAAGGGGAGAGCAGTCAATATTCTCTGACTTCAGCATAACTCTCAATACTGCTTCCCATAACATCTTCATTCACAAGTCTGGGCTAGGTAAGGACAGTGAGGTGGATAGAAAACAGGCTGAACTAATCACAGGCTCAGAGAGTTGCAGTTTGGGGCCAGCCCCACCAGTGCACACCCCAAAAATGAAGAGATGTAACATCTTAATTAATGACCTGGATGACAAGACAGAATGTGCTTCAACAGGTATGCAGATGACACAAAACTGGAAGGAGTGGTTGATACACCCAGATAAGTGTATTGTCATTCAGATGCACCTCAACAGGCTGGAGAAACGAGCTGTCAGGAACCTTAGGAAGCTCAATAGAGGGAATGGCAAAGTTGTGAACCTAAGCAGAAATAACTCCCATGCACCAGGACAGACTGGGGGCCAACTGGCTGAAAAGTAGCAGAGAAGGACCTGAGGTCCTGAAAAATACCAAGCAGAATTTCAGAAGCCTGATCACTAGTTCTGAAGGAACACTTAGCATTCACAGAGCCTTGATCTAAACTCTGATGAGCCAGCTACCTAATTCTACCAGTGAAGGACAGGTAGACAGATCACAAAGATTAGCCTGATAACACTAAGCTCCGGAACGTGTGGATGAAAATGCTGAATTTCCCTCAGGGCCCAGTCCTCTGCATTTGTAAATAGATTTTGGATGGAGGCCAACTGCATGAATGCTTTCATAATTAAAGCATATACTGAGAAAAAGGCAGAAAATTACATGCATTCTTGAGTTCCTTCCACAAACTCAGTCTTGGCACAATGAGATTCAGCTAGTATTCTGCTGTAGAAAAATATGACCTGGTTTCAGCAGTGCAAACAAGGTCTGGCAAAATGCATTAAATAAATGCAGGATGACATATGGCTTGGCAGCCTCATGTGCTGTACGGTTACAGCTTCTTTTTTGCATCAGCAACTAGCAAGAAACTAGCAGGATGAACATGTGCTCTTACTGAGGTAAGACTATTTCTTTTAGACATTTTAAATTTCATGAGAAGGACCAAGAAAATTAGTTTTATGTTCAGCTGCTATTGCCATGAGTTCTTAATTTAGTCAATGAGATACACCAGTCATACATATAAGCATGCTGCATATAATGTGTACTCTTACTGTCAGAAAGTATTAAAGCTGAGACCTCACTGTAAAACACAGGTGGCTGTGTTATGCAAGAAACAGCAGACAACTGTCAAGTCAAAAGGATCTGATAATTGGATCATCAAAGCAAGAGTTCCCACTCAGTCAGGGCTTAGGTAGGCACTGTCTTTGAGGCAACATGACCTCCTTTTTCCTCGTTCTGGTAGGAAAATACCATGCATTTCCACCTGAACTCATTTGGTTCTGTTTCTGTGCCTCGGATGAAGCAATAAGCATTTCAGTTTGGCTGTTTGGTTACTTCTATTGATTTGGAATATCTGTCGTAAAGGTCACTGTGATTCTTGAAGTCACGTGTACTTCAGGCTGATCTTACAGGTCTCATCTACAGGGGACTTATTTCTCACTACTTTGATCAGTAATTCTGTTTAAGAATTTAAACTAGCTAAGTGCACAGCTCCAGGCACTTAGTGCAATACAAAAAAATCAGCAAATGAAAATGGATTTCCAACAGTCTGGAAGTTAGAGTACAAATCATAAAGGAATCTACCTGGCTATAGGTTACACAACACTGATGATGAACCTGTGCATATCTACATTTCAATACAACAAGCTTATGCAGGTATATTGCAGTTAAACAGAATCTCCAGATAGTCTTTGACAAACTTCCTGCTTCTAAGTTAAGTTTAATATTTTGTGAAAGTATATATAATGAAGACAAAAAAAGATCCAAATATCTTTCTCAGAAATACTTCGAACTGCCATTTGTTGAAAAACAAAACTGAAACAGCCTCCCTCTCGAACAAATAAAACTCAACATGTGTGAGTTTTTAACTCATTTTCCCATGTGAAGTAGAAAATAATCAGTTACCTGTTCCCAACACTGTGGTAGGAGCTCAGCTTCTACACGTGTTGGTCCAACGTGTCGGGCAAATGCCACACACCCAGTCAGTATCATCTGTCTGAAAACATAAATTTAAAGCTTTAATCTATATATAATAGAACTTTATTAACAGAATATATTCTTTAAGTTAGGAAAGGCAGATGCTGTCAGGCAACAGGTAATTGTATCAACGTTTCACACCATACTCACTGACTTAAAGGCTACATGTTAAACTGAAGGCAACTATTGTCTCTGCTCATTGTGGGAGTCTGTGGGACCAGAGGGTCCCTTCCAATCCAAGCTACTCTACAATTCTATCTTGTTTTCTATTTAATATGTGTTTTCCAGAAACTTGCACATCCCAAACTCCACAAATCAGAGCCTGAGAATCTCTAGTTTGGCAATCTCTGGTTTCCTAATGTCTGAGATTGAGAATTTCTGACTAAATATCTTATTTAATTTTTGTTACTGAATATTATGATTCATTATGCACTAAAAGTATTAAGTAACTTAGATCCTATCATACTACCAGTATTATAGTCAGGTACACAAATGGCTTTATATAGAAGCATTCAGAAGATACTAAATAGTGAGATTTAATGAACTCTGTTCAAAACAGGGAACTTTGGTTTTCTTCTCACACGGTTTTGCAACATTTTAACATCTAAGTTACTGTCATCATTCCCCAAATACTGGGTTTTACTATTGTCAGAAATCTTCTAGAACTCATTCTAAACGGTAAGCAATTAATCAATCAGTACTATCTACAGTCACCTGAGTAATCTGCATTTATATTCTTGCTTTTTTAAAATTTCCTCAAAGTCTGTAAGAAATCCCTGTTGCTCCATCAATTTCATAGGCACAGAGATAAATTTTAAATTTCAATAGAATTGTACTTAGCTGTAACTTCTGAAATGTTAACTTTTATTTAATGAGTGCTTATCTTGCTGAGGTTTTTTCCTTCTATTTCTCCTATCAATGAGACTGGAATGGTACCAGCTTTGCACTCAACTCACCAGTTCTATTTACTACTAGTGCCTATATCAACACTTCACCAGTTTCAAATGGTAACATGTAGACACGAGACTCATTTTATCACCTCCACATAAGATAAGGACACAACTGTGAATTTGTTTATTACTACTTTGTGGAAAATAATCCAGAATTAATTTGTTACCATTTTAGTGTTACATCTAAACTTCTAAATATTTCCTGAAGCTAACAGCATACCCTTAAGGTTGAAAGGCAGAGATTCTGCTGGTTATTTCTCAACCAGTTATACAATATACTCCATTAAAAAGGTTCATTCACTTTCAGAATCTTTTTGAGGAGAAACAGTCTATTAAATTTTCTTGCCCCAGCATTCTTTAGATCAACCACAAGAGCAAGCCCTTTGGTTTTGTGTTGCAAAGTTTTTGTTGTTGGTTTGGGGTTTTTTGACCCTGTGTCTGCTGCATACAGAGAACTAGACTTTAGATCAAGGCAAAATGGTTGAGGGGAAAAACAAAAATGTAGGGATTAGATAAGATTCAAGAAACCAACAGCTGATATGTGATAGCAATATGGAGACAAAAGCACATTGTAATTCTGAGTTCTGCAACACACAAAATAGTTATTTCAATGCCTGTCTTTGGTTCTACACGCTGTACCTAATCACAGAATGGGGCATCAGAATATACTTTTATATGATAGTTAAGACACAAATAGCACAATAAAGTAATCACTTGAAATCTTCTGCATTAAAAATGAGGAAAATAAAAAAATACAAATTATTTTCAAATCAAACCTTCTCAAAAAAGTTCCATAAAATTTCAAAATTAACTCAGATTTACTTTTGCCTCGCCTGTAAAGTAGGGAACTTTAAGATATTGCAAAAATATTAAAAAAAAATCTTTAAATATTTTGCTGTAACCATCTTAAAAGTACATGACAGCAGTCAGTATTTCAGGGAAAGGAAAGGTTGCAAGAGTCACAACAGGCCATTGAAACAAAAACATGTTAACAAGCTGTTGCAAAAACTGCAGTCTAGGCTTAATACGGGGAAAACTACTTTCTGCTTATTGTCATAATGAGCCCTTTTGTTATCAGGATGCTGGGAACACTTTCCCCAGAGTTCTCTCCAGGTTCTGGACTTACGCTCTTGCCTAAGTGATCATAAAGCAAACCAGTATGATTCAGCAGAGTGCTAGTTAGCTTCACCAAACCAAAAGTAAAACTGAAGAGAAAGCAAGAATCACACTGGAAGAACAAGGCAGTAGTTAGAGCAGAACAGACATAATTTATCACTTCTAAACACTTTCTAGAGGTTTTTAGAAAGTGACTGTATGCAGAACTCAATCTTATATTACACAGTTCGAGGTTTTTTTGTCACTCCTAAAGGTTGTATTAAAAAGTCAGAGTTTTCATTAATGTCAGCAAGTTATGTGTGTTCTGTAAGAGGTGGTACCATATGACCCATGATAAGTCGTACTAGATACACTAATCTTAATGTATTTTAAGTTTTTTTCCATTAAGGGTGCTGCTTTTGGGTACATCACCTGGAAATCTTAAAAAGTTTGTATTTTGATCTATGTTATAAACTAGTACTAAAAGACTGCAACATTAATCTGACTTCTTCATGGATCCTTAGCTTCCAAAACCAAATTAATTGCCCAAAAAGAGGTTTAAGTAAAGCTAACACATATTTGCTCCTTTGCAAAGAGAATTTGATAGAAATTTTGAAAAGTGAATTGTATGTTTAGGAACAAAGCCTTGAGGATGAAAGTGGCCTGGTGAAATGTAATGTTAGTGTAACAGGATGGTGGCAAGATGCCATACCTGATACATTAAAAAGTTGGTCACATGGGCAAGAATTATAATACAGGATTTCTGCAGAACTTAACATACTTTACAAGGCCAAATATTTAAAGTCATATACTTATTTTACTGAGTTCTTTTATTTAAAATGCAATGTCACATTAAATGTCTTGAATTCTAACAAAAGTCAACTTGTTTTCAGCTGCTACTTTAATGTATAATGTTTGCCTATACAATACAGTGGAAGATAAACAAGTAAGATATGAGATAATACCATTGTTCTGGTGACTAAACATAAATGTTTTTGCTTACTTCACATGATACAAAACTACTAAAGTGTTATTTAAACTTATTTAGCTAAACCCCAAGAATGCATAATACACTTCTATAAAAATATCTATGTATAAAAACCAACTGAAATTCTGAGTAAATATTTTCTATCTCATTTGTATTCAGAATCTCTTTTACTGGATGGAAGTTTACTTATTCTTCAGTCAGGTGTTATGGCACCTTTAGAACAGATAATGATTTTGATGTTTGTAAATGCGCATTATGTACACACGTTTTGTCCTGGAGGTTATGGCAGATTATTCTTCACCAATTTATGATTAAAATGAGTTATTTTTACATATGAAATTATTAATTTGTAATAATTACTTCATAAGAAAGAATTAATAACTTCAAGGAGAAAGAAGCTTGGATTCTCCTCTTTCTTAGCTTCTGGAAAAGACACAAACTGCAGCTGAACAGGCATATGGAAAATCTACTTGATAAGCCACCAATCTTGTGACAAATTAACTACAAGAGACTTCAATGTAACTTCCTTCCCCCAAAACCAGTTTTGGCTTTAGCTTCTCAATCTTCATATGACATTCAAAATAATTAGATAATGGTAGACATTTCAGCAACAGATTTCTAATAAATATGAAGTAGAATAGGGACTGCAGCTTTTTGTAATTTCTATTTGCATGGTGCCGCTGTGCTGTGAATTGCTTTTATTTATTTACGCATTTGTCTCCAAAGCCATCTCTTTCAATTGTATTTTATCCACACATTTTTCCACGTGAACAATTTAGAAAGACACCAGAACACTTCTGTTTTAAATCATTGAAAGAAATGTTTTCCACCTATTTCATAAGCCCTATTTTGTCTGATGACAGAATAGAGCAATGATAGACAAATATGCCTTACAAAATATGTCTAATGAAAATAATGGAAGAGCTACATATCAAATATGGAAAAATCTTTCCACAGCTAGAGAAGGAAACATACCAGCTTGGGTACTGTCTTTCAACCTTAAGGATATTTTTATCAAGATTGGTACAAAGACAGATTTCCTAAGTACTAAGGAAGAACTAAATTTATAAAACAAAACAAAGTACACTTTGACCCAAAGTCTTAACCAGAATAAAACAAAGCTCTTAACACCTGCCAGAGCTATATGACTGCTTTAGTCTTTTGAATTTACTGCTACCACAGCACTGAACTGTATTAGGAAGAGTACCATTTTCTCATACTGTTTTCTCCAGCTGAACATGACAGCTAGCTGGCAAAGACCATTAAGACATACAAAGACAGAAGTTTAAAACAGCTGTTTTGGCTTCTGTATCAATCATTGCTAAGAATTATGATCTCAAAGCTCATTTTAACAAAGTGTTTCAGTTCATCTTTAAACAAAAGAACTGAAATGTTACACTGCAGCTAACCAATTGCATGATTACATTCCATGAAATGAAATGCAGAGTCCTGAAGTCCACATACATTTGTCAATACTATACCAGCAAAGCATCACCTAAGTGCAACTTGTTTAAAACCATCCAATAATACCCAGTTTCTATTAGTTCTGCTTCTCTGACAAAGCAAGAAACGTTCCTTTTTGTGCCGCAACACAGACGCAAACACACCTTTGTTCATCATCTGGTCGTTTGATCAAATTGAACAGTATGTGTAGAAGCTGATCTCTCTCTTTGGGCTCAGGGTGGAGGCAGGCTGTACACAGTATGAGTGGGATCAATTCCTAAAAAGTCACGGGTAGGGGAGAACCAAACAAAGTAAAAACGCTTTGGGCATATTAATGGCAAAAGAAACTAAGAAGACAAATCTAGCCACATAACATCAGAACAGTTACAGAAGATGTTTTAGAGTCTTGATCTCTTATTAAGTGACCTGAAAAAAGCGAAGGTCTACAAATTAGAATTATTTTCCTGCTAGGAAAGACCAGGGAGAACCAGCACATAAAATAAAAAGCTCTGCAAAGTTTACAATTAACATACACAGGTCACCTGTAACCAGAATTAGAAAATAATAATGTTTTAAATTGTCTTCACTACCTACTGAACTGCAGCAAATTCAACAGACACCTATGGAAGAAGCTACTTCTAATGCTACGGAGTTGAAGATTAGAATTTCCATTTAAGCATGCACACAGTTTTGTGCATCCCTTTGAATAAGGACTGAAAAACACACATTGGAAAAGATGACTGCATACAGGTATCCTCTATTTTGCATTGAATAAGAACTGTATGATTTTTTTTAAAGGTTTTTTCTTTTCTTTCCAACAAAAAGGCAACATCTGAAGCTGAATTTTCTTTTTAGAGCAATTCAATTCCCTTAAGGAACAGACTACCAACAAAATACTGCGTGGAAGATTAACTGGAAGAAAATACAAGGCTATTCACAATAGTGAAGACTTGTCCCCTTCTAAATATGCCTTCAGTGCTTGTGGTATTCATTCCCAAAAGAAACAAATGCTTCTAAAATATGGACTGGAAGTTCCTTTCCTTGACCTTCATGTGAGCCTTTACTCCAACTGAAGGCACACAATTTCTAGCTCAATGAGTATCCTGGGGACAGAAATGTCACACGGAGAGGTTTGGAGAAAAGAACGAGGCAATTCTAGGTGTCTGCAGAGAAAACGTGGGCAAGTAATCTGAAGCCTTCCTCTCCCACCTGCCACGTAATTTTGAGCCACTTGCAGCAGATAAGCTCTTTGTGAATTAATAAACTGTGACAAACAAGCAGATGACAGTTTCAGAGACTTCTGAAGTTACTGGGAAAGATTACACAAAACCTGGAAAAGTCTACAGTTATTTGTAGTAACTTCGCAGGGAGGTGCTAATTTTTTCTTGAAGACATTTGAAGCAACCTATTTCTGGTACTCTTGAGAGTAAGCCCATCAAAGAAGGTGGACATGTGGAAACAGATTAAAGACAACCTCACAGCTCAACTCATATTCTCCTAAATAGCAAGTCTTATGTTTACTTTAAACATAGCAGTGTTCTAAAATACTGTTCTAAGCAAGTAAATTTTTTACAAGCTTTTGTTTTCCTTTTACAAGAATTCTATTCACTGTGCTAATTTTCCCCACTGAAGATGATCTAGATACATCCTAAAAAGTATTTTAACATTCTGAAAGATATTTTGGCAATATTTAAACCAATTATGTTACAAATTAGGGAATCTGTGATCAGACAGAGGAATGAAAAGCAGAAATTACTACCCACCGCTTGAAAAAAAAAAAAAAAAAATCTCAAACTACAGAAGGATAAATGAGAAATAAATGTGAACAATTTGGACATTTCTGTTTCTCAGTATTTTAAAGTGAGTCAGTTTTTGGGTTTGTTTTTAAATAAGTGTAGCACAGTGCAAAATAATGTGAATTGAAAACCTGTATTAAACACTGCATGAAGAGCCAAATAACTCTCTTCAGCTGAAATATTCTTTCCCTCTAGAATTTGCATGTTAGATTTTAATTTTCATATACTTAACATACTGTTTTAGCCCATTCAAAGTTCTGAGAAGGCAGGGGCGTAACTTCACAAAAAAATTTTCTCTCCTGCAAACACAGCTTTAACCTAAAAAGATTTGAAAAAACATATAAAATTATTTTTAAAAAGCCCTGCCACTCTAAATACCTGTATATTAAGCTAAAGTCTTGTAATGAGGAAATCAGATTTCAATTTGTAGATACACAACATAATTACTAACTTCACCACAAAGAATACAGCTCATGGAAAAAACTTTAAGCCAAAAACCCCATGTTACTTTACTGAGATCTAGGTTTCTAAAATCTACCCTACATTCACATTATCCAACTGTTCTTGCAATTGCTCTTGCTCTATAAGTACTCTTCTCTATAAGTACTCCTTATAGAGAATTTTTTAAAAATCAATATAACACATAAAATGGGAGACATATATTTTTAACTTCAGGGGGGTTTGTTTCATCTGTTGAAACCATCACATGGACATCACTTTGTAGGTTTGAGTACTTATTCAAAACATCTCAACTTCTCACTTAAAACTACTGCTAGATTTCAACACAGTGCCATGAGCTTTTTTTTTAAAGCTTCTTTTAAAATTTAAGGATGATAACAGAGTTGTCTTTTTCCAGCTGAGTCTGTATGAAAGGGAAACAACTCTGAATATTGACCCAGACCCTACTACCTTGTATGTAAAAGCTAATGAGTAACCTGAGCCCAGTGGCATGGGGCTGGCTCTTTACCTTGCAGAAGGCTGGCTATTATAGCTGATAGATTTTGTTCTATTTTCTTGTCCATGGGTCACACACTT
>NW_008628934.1:18877-52042 GCF_000691845.1 Merops nubicus
GAGAAGAGTGTTCTCTGCACTGCTGCCACCAGTGCTTCTACAGTTCCTTCTATTAAGGGGAGTGGTGAAACACGAGTCTTGAACAGTGTTTCATGGACTCCCTACAGACTTAATGAACAGGAAGGTAAATCTCGAGGCCATAGAGACTTTCTGTGGGACAAGAAGAACAAAACTATTCTCAAATACAGACAAAACAGGTCAGTTGAAGGCTTCCAAAGACTTAAAAGCAGAGAGATTCTTCTTGGGATATTTAAGATGATTGAGAACAAAAAACAACCTACACGCAGGTTCAAGTTCCTTTCTTCACAATACTAAGGTTTGTCTTAGTACAGACTTGTTTCATAATCTCAGATTTTTCCTTCTCAAAACCAGAAGAGAAGCGCTGTAGAGAGTGCTAGTTTTGCAATAATACACAATAATATTAGCATTTGGCTGTTTAAATTAAAGAACAAATTTCATAACATTGTTATGGAGACTGTATATAATTACTAATAATCAAGGATAGGACTTCCAGTGCTATTGGAAACATTCTGCCTTCCTTGGGAAAGAATACCACTTCTGCAGACAGCCTTTAGGGCTAGAAAACCCTAAAACAATCAACCCATAAACCACAACAATCCCCCTCCCTCTTATTAATTTGAGATTCTTCCTAAATGTCCTGTTCATCCCCAAGTCCCTCTTTTCCCATTTGCCTATGTCTTAGGAAAAGCAATTAGTTCATGCTGGTGCTAGTCACCAGTACCAGGAGTGACTTTCAGAACTGGGGTACTATTTTCCCATTAGATGCCAAGCAGACTGCCATTATAACCCTGCAAGCACTTGCAACCTAATGATGTATAATGCCATGTGCCAGAGGTCTCTCCATTACTGAAAAGGCAAGTTCATGCCTGAGGCAGCTTACATCTGTGAGCTACCCACAGAGAACAGAGGAAAAAAAAAAAGTTATTTTGATTTTACTATGAGATAAGCAACATACAGGTGAATTGCAGATTCAGCCATGAAGCTGACCTAATGCATTGCACATGAGAACTGAACCAGCCCATTTTCTCTTTTCTACGTTTGTGCAACAGCTCATGTAGGTCTGTACAAAGAAAAACTCACTATTTTTACCACAGTTTCTTTAGACAATTATTCCCTAACTTACAACATGCTGTATTATCTTTCAATAAGATTCACTGTTTGAAGTTCTCTTATAGTTTCTTCTATGTATGAAAAGTATTAAACCAAAATACTAAAGTTTAGGATTTTTCAAAATGCATCCTATAACAAGCATTTATCTATTTTGCTGACAATTTCTTTACAAAGCAGTGAGGAATTTCTATATGTCATTGACTTTTTTTTTTAACCATCTGACCATATTACAAAAGTCTTCTACATCTTAGTTTCACTTAGTGTCTTTTTGTTGGAGTGTTCATAAACAAAAGAATTATCTCAAAGAATAAATTTAATTAGTGTTAAGTGTCAAGACTGGTTACTTCAATGACTTAGGATAGTAATCTTCTTTATTATTTTAAATATTAATGTAATGATAGGGCAAACTGGTGACAGCATAATACATAAACCAGGATGATGACATGATCAATTTTGTAAATGTGTCCCCTTTTACCCTTCTCTAACAGTCAAAACTTATATTGTGAATCAAAGCTATGTTAAAATTCTTCTGTAACTTAGCCTCTGACAATCAGTAAATAAAATAACCTTATCTGCAGCAACTGTAATAGCTGCAGATACTAAAAAACCTACTACCATAGAGTCTCTTGCGCAGAAATGCATTTACTTTTAAAATAGAAAAGAAAAATAATTATAGGATTAATACATGACTCAGAACTTTGTGCTACTCATCTTGTTAATATAGAAGTTACAACTCTAATCACATTTCATAGGATGAGTCTTTTATTCCAGGATCCAAAAGGGATGCTTCTACATAAACATCAATGCAGATATGGGTGTGAAAAAAAACCTCTCTACTTCTCTGTTTACATCTAGTATTTATTTGGGAAACTGTGATGAAACTAGCAATGAATCAAAGTGCCTCGGTGACATCCATGTGTAGTCACTACACATTAATGTGAACATCTTTAAACAAATATACAGCACTACTTCCTTCTAGCAGAGCTGAGAAGGACACCTATTCAGAGTTTGCAGACACAGCATTATCTTTGCTTCCAACTTTATAATGAAATAAAAGCAAACCTCCATTCTTAACATACTGAACTCTGTATAAATAAGTTTCTCAGTATAAAAATCTAGTGGTGCACATTTAGTAAACCATTACTATCATGATTTTGCTAAGTTTGCATAACACAAATTAAAGTTACAGAAACTAACCCTGGGATAATAGGTGAAACAAAGATATAAATGATTAAGGAAAAGTGTTTCTTGATGAAGAGTAACAAGGTCCTGATATTAGGCCAAAACATTTACTCTGGTCCAAATGCCACTGAAGGACTACATACTGCAGAGCACAGAATGGTATGTACAAACAAGGTTATTCCTGTTACCTGAAAAAAGATACCAATTTCTACATGTTCTAAAGGGTGAATAATCAGTATTGCACTGATTAGTTGTCACAAAAATGTTAAGGATTGCTTTTCTCTAATGACAGTTCAGCCAGAGAATCTTTTTATGGTATAGCTCTTGACAAATAGAAGGTGGCTGATTACGTATTTTTTTAAAAATCTTAAATGTGTTTCAGAATTAAGTGGTAAAAACACAACTGAGGAAGCAGATTCCAATGCAGATAAAATTTTAGTTTTTTTATTTAGAATACATTTTCAGCTTTTTATTACCATTCATTCCAACTACTACTATTTGGCTTGCAGTATCTCCTTTGTGAATGCATTCTTGTCCAAATCTAAACATTCACATACATGTTTTCAAGCAGTTAGGATAACCTGCACACTTGGGATAAAAACAAAATTAAATTTATATGTTGATACATGGAATCCTGATGACTATGAATAGCTTTCAGGCTATTGTCCTCAATTATGCATTGCTGATTTTACAGTTGAGCATAGACTTTTAGAAACAACTAGGACAATCTACACTGCCACCCTACTCGCTATTGTATTCCTCCTCCTTTCTTAACTTCCATTGGAACCTAAGATACAGACATCAAAGAACAATTAGGACTGCACCAACACACAAAAAAAAAAAATTAATAACTTCAGAAATGCATCAGACATTCCAACACTAACTCATGCAGATGTCAACTGTAATATTTCTTGGACCACTTATTATCAAGTCAGGCAGGCTGCTACTGACATTAAGGGTGTTAAAAGCACTGCTGAAATGGCTTCTGAATCTTTTGTAAAGGACACTACTTACTGAGAGATGGTTAACCTCCGCAAACCCAGTGTCTCCAAAATGAAAATGTATAGCACGTTTTCACCTTAGCATTTTGTAACCAATTTCATCAAAATGAATGCGTAAAGTACAAAGACAGGTCCTTTAGGGAATCGTCACAAATTTTATTTAATTCTCATGTCTAAACCACTGACTGTAAGATCTCAAAGACTAATATTAACTTTTCAGAGCAGACTGGTGATCACTTTGCATTATAACCGAAACCTGTTATATATCTTTCTAAAATTAGGGATCTTCTCGTAAAATTTTACGCCACTTCTCTGTAAATTGTGCCAAGACTCTCATCATAAGGTTGCTCCTGGACAAGATCCAAAGCTGTACCTTGTTGAAGAGCGCCTAGTTCTTACATTAGCTTTTTGTAATACCAATATTAACAAATACTAACAGATGCTCTAGCCAAGTTTTCCTTCAGATTCCATGCCTACCTCTGAAAGAACATTACAACAGTTATAGCAATGAGTGGTAACTGAGAAAAGCTACTTTTAAAGCAAATTTCAATTATTGAAACATTAGACATCCCATGCAGTCCAAGTTGCACAATCCTCACTTGTGGCTCTTTCAATGAAATTGAAACAGATGAGTTTTTTTTTCAGACAAAAATACATGTAATCAAATATAACTTCAATTGTAAAATAAAGTAGGAAGTAGCCTAAAAGGTCAGAAAAACACTAAATGAGTAACACGGATTATGCTACAAGCTGTGAAAAGAAGCCAGAATATCACATCCTGTCAAGCAGAAGGAAGGAAAGGGGTAAGTAAAAAAAATCAGAAATTCAGTACTGATCCTGGAACATTCACAGAATTATTCTGAAAGATTATGAACAGAACCATTTCCAGAGCAGTCAGTTAACATTCCCATCCCCTCAGGAAAAGAAAAAAAAACCCTTTTACAAAGTTTGAGACTTTCAAAACATGAAAAATCAAAGTCATCATGTTGGCTGTGGATAACTACTTGTATGTTATAAAATTTTAGATTATAGGATCAGTACAAATTTCTTCAGGTTTATTCAAAGCCTTAGAAGGAATTTAAGCAAAACACAGTACTATGTCTACCCTACTGTAGGTCCCCTCAATAAGGACTAAAGCTTACTCAACAAGCTTTGTTACTTCAAACGTTTTATTCTGGTGTCAAATATAAGGCTGTTGAATTTGTTTGACACTTTTTTTTTTCCACACATCTGTTAATGTGCAGTATTTACAATAAAGCAATACAAAACCAGTTGGGTTTTTTTTCTATCTTCAATCACAGTCTTCCTTTTCTACACTACATAGTACAAATGATTATGCAAAACATCACCTTAATTTACATTCAAAATAAAGAGTGAATATTCATAATTTTATGTAGCTTCAATTTCAATTTAAGAAGACCATATAAGCAAGATAGTTAATTTTCTTATGAAGGTGTCTTTTTGATTAGTCTTATCTTGGCTGATATATGAAGCTTCTACAAAAAGACTAAAATAATTTTTTTGTTGAAGTATATAGCGCTGCAAAAGAACTTGAACATTAATCCTTATTAACACTGATAGGTAAAATAAATATCACTTAATTTTTGAACTTATATCCTCTACCTCTTTGTAACACACATTAACCATCATCTTCTCTAAAAAAACCCCTTTGTGCAACCACAAACAGATGGACCTACAGTAACAGTCTTGCTGAATTCTAACGGGTGTGTTAAGCAAAGGAAGAAATATTAGGATACCATGCAGGTTTACTGAACTCACCTGACAGAGGTGTAAAACCATTTTCTAGGAGCAGAGATGCATGCACAAAAGTAAGAACATGATTGCAAGTAACAGACTTTCATGACATCAGACACAACAACTTCAAAATAGAACAAGAAAACATCCTGGTAAAAATGAAAAGTAAAATTTCAAGTTGCCTCACCTCTCGCTTTGCAAGCAGCACATTAGGAACAATATGAGGCAGGCAGCGTCCCAACATTAACATGACACTTTTTTCACTGTCTGCAATCCGAGATACCTAGAAAATAAAATTGTTTGTTTGGTTTTTTTTAAATGAAGCATAGGAACTGAAAAATATCCTTTGAAAAGAATATTAAGAATTGCAGCTAGCCGATCACCAAAAAATATTTCCTTTACTCATACACATTAAACTGTACGTTTTTGATCTGGCAGTAACTTTAAAAGCATGAATCCACTTGCAGAGACTCAAAACTTCCCACTAATTACGTATCTTTCACCAGGTTTCATATTTAAGCTAAAAAATATGAAAACATATCCTTATTTCTTAATTTTCATGCACATAAATTTATCTTTCCTTTTACATTAAAATATATTGTTTAAAAGCAATTGTCTATTTAACTATTGCTGCCATGCAGAAAAAATGATCTTCTAGTTTATGTCAACTGGGAAATATACCTCTGATCCCAAACGGCTGTCTGCAGACATCCGACAGAAAGACAGTAGTGCTTGATGGAAAGCTGGTGACAACTTCCTGAAACATTGCCAAAAAGAGGGGGGGGGAAAAGCACAGGTCAGAAAGGTCCTTTCACTCTGGTTTGACCAGCGAGATAAAATGACATTAGGAAAGTGTGTTTGAAGTGAAGCAGAATACTGCTGAGGTTTTTGTTTAAAATTATCTTTGACTTCTAGTGGTTTTCATTTGCAGCAAGGAAAAAAACTGGGTGTACTAATGAAGAAGTTACTTATAGTTCCAAAACCTGCTAAACATACAGAAATAGGTCTAAAGCACAAAGAAAAGGAAGCTTTAGCAATAGAAGAGGAAGCACAAAGTTATGCAAACCGGAGAGGAGCAGAGGCAGAAATCACAAGAAACAGTATTTTTGCTTAATGCTCTGATTCCACACATTGCATAAAAACACCTGAATAGCCAGTTACTAACTTCAGAATTAAACAGATTGATCAAAAATAAAGATTGACTTTGGGATCTAAACGTTGGATTTAAATGTATACTGAGAACCTGAAAGCTAACCTTAAACTGCTGCCTAATCCTTAATGTAGATGTGTATCTATTGAAGCACTGCCTCCTGGTCAGGCACAGTGCCAGCCAACACTGCCCAGACACTCAAAACCCTGATACAGGTCTCAAAACAACCTTGTTTGAGGAGGACAATCTGGCAGCGATGTTCTCAGAAAACAACTACTAAACTGATCTTTACCTAAAACAGGCAAGCATCATCAGCACTGGCATCCTTTTATTCCCAGTAACGACAACTCCCTCTGGTTTAGCTGAGGCCTGTATTTAGATGTTATGATTAAATAGGAAGAAGATTTGTCTTCCCAGACACCTACAGGAAGCATCTCACCCTGGATCATCATCTGCTGTTTGGACCTTCTAATGACACTGCATGAGTTTAAGGAAGGAAGCAATACCTATCTCTTATGTGGAAACCGCTATCACCTTCTACCTCCTAAAAACGCTATTTTGTGCACCTGAGTGCACAGAATCCTGTGCACATGCAATTATGTGTATGGACATACATACTTTTATCTAATAGACTGAAAAAACCACACTATTTATAATAAATACGTCATCATTTCACCTTTTTCTAACAAAAAACAAACCCCACAGTAAGAATCTAAGTTCCTACATGCTGTTTAATTCAGGAGGATACAGGTAAATACAGAGAAGTTTTCTTCTTCTGACTATTATAATGTTATAAATAAACATTTCGTACATTTATGTTTATTATTTAAAATCAAATTTCTTTCTGACAGTACGGGTTTTTCAAACATGTTTTAAACTTTAAGGAAGTCTTTAATTCTGATCAGCTTGGTTCCATACAAGGGTTCACTTTTTTACTAAACAGATGAAGTTGCAGTGAGTTGTAAAGGACCTCTGTTTAACAATGTTGGTCCCTACTGTGTAAAGGTATTCCTGCATGACAGAGTTACAGGCTCTAATCAAGCCTTTAAGGTTTGTTTACACTGGGATAAGGGGAGCAAACGCTGCAAAATGGCAGCTTAACATTAGACAAGGCCTCTACCAGCCCTTGGCCTGGGCATTTGTTCTGCAGAACATCAGATCCTTCCTCAGTTGAAACATTATTTAAAATCCTATGTAAAGACAAAATTCTATCCCCATTTTGTAGAGACTGAAAACTAACTAAGTATGACAAATTAATTTCCCTATGGGTTAATCAGCAGCAAGCTCTTGGCAGCATGGGTCCCATTACAATTGTTGGCTATATTTAGAGTCAAGAAAGATCCTCCTTGATGAATTCTAGTAAAATCCTTAATGGCTATGCTGGTCAGAAATGATAAAAGACCCAGGCCTCTTGTACACAAGTCAGAGGAAAACCATTCTGAAGGTCAACAGATGCCAGTAGTGAAGATGTTCAGCTTTAAGAAAGTATGATGAATACAAGAACCAAGCACTACTATCCCACTCCATGTAGCACTGTGACAAGAGTTAATTTACTGGAAAAGTCCCAAGTGACTGCTATGTAACAGAAAACCCCTTGTATTTGGTAAAAACTACCAAACACCTTAAAATGAGTTGAACAGATACATGTGGTACAGTCTACTTGAACTGCTGCTAGTGTTTTCTACTGCCATCTGTTTGAGGAGGCATTTTCCAGTGACAGCCAAGTCCTCCACTGCAGGCACGCATGCGCAGCTGCTCCGAGCGCAGGCACGCCAGGCAAGCTCCCGTGCTCTCCCATCCTCTCTTCCCATCTGGGCAAGATCTATGCCAACAATCCACTCTCTGGCTACAGTAGTAAAAATCTTGCCATCTAGGATAGAGCCTTAGTTTTAATACCTCTTAAAACATTCTGAATAAATTATAGTAATTGTGTTCTACAAATAACCATCCCCGGACTGAAATAAATATCCAGCACTTCTATCGTGCCTCTTCTGCCACAGATCTCAAAACACATAAAAAGTAACGTAATTCTTAATGAAAACATTACTGTATCATTACAAACCAAGTGCATAATCCAAGAAGAAAATTTAGTGATACAGAGCTATAAAACACTGTATCAAATATAATTTCATTTGACCCTTCACTGACACATTAAGCCCCAAACTCATTACAAAAAGGGCAACATACTATACGTGCATTCCTTATTTCTGCAGTGAACTGCATTTGAGGAGACTTCTTAAATTAACTCAATGGGGAGTCAAGGCTTTATTCAACTACTTTTCAAATAAATCCATATGCAGTTATATTTAAAAGAGCTGTGAGCGCAAAACAAATTCTGTTTTTCTAGAGACTCCCATCATAAATCCCATTGGAGATACCAACAGCTCCTTCATTCAGGCATCTCATCCTGTTTCAATACCTATCTTCACTACCACCAAACCACCCATCTAATATTCATACGCTTAACACCTTCTTAGCACTCCCAATTACTCTGAGCAGAAAAACTTGCAGCACGCTACAGATGAAAGTAGGTAGACAAGTTTATAGCAACAGGTGTGTGACAGCTATAAATTTTGATTATTACATAATCTAGATATTCAGCTAAGATATGAAATAAATTAAAAAAAAAAAAATCTGGAAAGCTTAAGTAGAACCACTGCAAATTTTTGAGAAAAATCTAAGCTGAGTTTTACTTTCCTGTTGGACACTAGTATACTCAACTAAAGGAGAAGAAACTTGGAGTAAGACTCCAAGGTACTGAATTCACAAATTGTAAATCTTTCCTCCTGTTCAATGCTAAAGCTGAGCTCTCACTGAAAAAGTGTTCCTGGCCCTAGGACCCAGTGCAAGAAGTTTAGGAAATCCAAAGAAAACAGGACACTTCAGGTTTGCAAAAAAAGTTAATTACTAAAAGGGGTAGCAACTGATTCTTCTTCTACCACCCCCACACCCCGAGCCCGTATTGATTTTTTGTCTGCACAGATTCTCACACATAGGTTTCTGCGTGGTATTTGCAGACTGAAAATAATTCCAAAAACTTTTGTTAGTGCTGATACAGTGATAAGAACACTAAAGGAACTGACAAAATACAAAGCAGAAAGAATGGCTGCCTGCTCCCCTAGGAACAGCACCTGTAAGACCATAAAGTGAGCTACTCTGACAGCCTTGTCCACAACGGTAATTTTAGAAGTTGTACATACACTTATTAAGTTTGTGATCCATGTTACTCCACATGGCTACAAAGTGTTTTATCTCTTACTTAATGAACGTTCACTCCCGTGTTCACTACAATGTTTAAAAAGACTGTGTAGATTGAAGAGGTTTTGTCAAGAACACTCAGATGCACAAACTCAGTCTCTAGATAATAACACAACATGAATACCCTATTTTGATTAGAAGAATTATGATTACCTAGTGAAGACTGCCACAAATTTAAAACTCAAATAAGCAGAATGTCAAATACACTGATTATTAAAAAAAAAAAACACACACACAAAAAAATTAAAAAATCCATACAGCTCTCATATTATTTTAAAGTTATACACAGGACAAGTATAGGACAAGTAGGAATTTTCCCAACCCCTTTTCTAGCAGAGAAGAAGAGATTTCATTGTGAAAATAAAATTTAAAAGAGAACAGAAATATCCTGCTTTCCCATTCACCATTTTGATTTTAGCTTTTTTTTTTTTTTTTCTGTTGTTGCAAGGAGCAGCACTGGTTTTAGAAAAAAGTAGGAGGGGAAAAAAAACTCTTAAGCTTAGTACTAAAAAAAAAAAAAAAAAGATGGTTTGTCAAATGTACTCCTCTCTAAAAGGATTATTCTAAAACTATTATATCAGCACAGTATCCTAAAGGTATGCCAAGTCTTTTATTTGCATTCAAAAACTGAATTCTGAAGAATTTTACTGCTAGAAGAGTATCCACCCACTTCACAAGAATTTTTAACTGAAGTGTTCCAGTTTAAAAATTATCACTAACCTATTAGGTTTATCAAAGTGGACTACGGCGTTAGTTGACTGAGCACTAGAGGACAGTTTCTTTGTTTCTTTACAGGGCACAGAGTTTAGTGTATCATCCTTAGTCCTTGAATCCACTTCAGCTGATGAAGAAAAGCTTGTTTCCTCAGCGGTTCCAGGTTTACTGTCATTCTCAGAGCTCTTGATATCCAAGTACCGTCCATTGTCCTCTGAGACTGAGAGAGGCACTTGTTTTAAAGGAGGATGGGGAGCTACACCATAAACTGTTGACACCGCAAAGTTTTCATTCTTGAGAAAATCTATTTCACTGAAAGAGGAAAAGGAAAGAATGAAAAATTTTTGGAGCTTTCACGAGAAGTAGAAGTCTTTCCAACATTTATCAGCAGTTGAGCAGATTGATAAATACATACCTCTCAAGTCTTTGGATTTGCTCCATCAAAGACCATTTCTCACTGTTTAACACACTAATTTGATCTTCTAATTTTTGCACTATTAAACATTGCTGAATACAAGATAGAAACAAAAGAGTTTAGTACAATAAAATCAATTTGTTTCAGCTTTTTGCAATGCATTTCTTCTGTACAGTCTCTTACTTCTATTGACTGTGGTGCCGTTTCAAATACAGGGACGCTCCCAAGTATAGGAGTAGCAGCCTCTAGCTCATCATCTTCTACACCAACTGATACATCCACCACATCTCTCGCAGTAACGTGATGGTTTCCAAAGTCACGATAAAGTTGCAACAGGTCAGGAGGCTTTGGAATGTTCAATCCTACATCATCCCAAAGTTCAAAATCCTTCAAAAGGAATAAAAGAAACTAAAGCATACAATATACTTTCTTTTATTTTTGTTTCTCTTCCTCCTCTGACTGCAAGTCACAAAACCGCAAAATAATCACATCAAGATTGCATTGTAGTAAAGGAGGTGGAAGCTCAACTCAGACAGCAAGAAACAGAAGTAGAAAAAGGATCCATTTCATGACCCAAAGCAGTTTCACGCTAAAGACAACTCTAGGTGAGGTACTAAAGACAGAACCTTCTAAAAACACATAGACAATAATTTATTTTTTCCTAGGATGTGGACACTTTTTAAAATCAGATATACCACTGATCAAATTCTAGCCAGTGCAGATAATAGAAAGCTTTCAACTGATAAGGGTATTGTTTTGTTCCCATCTCATTCACACAAACAAATGCAATTTTCCAAAACCTGACACTCAAATAGCTCTCTGAATGAAAGATGGGCTGCTATTCTCAGTGAAATTTGGATATAACTGTATTATTTGTGTAAGGACATAAACAATCCTGGGGCCTTCTGTCTCAAACCATCACTATATGTCCTTTCTTCCCTCACCGACATGTCGTCACTCTATTACTACAAGGCTTTTCCATGTCTGTATATATAATTAAGCATGTGCACAGTTACACAAGTGTTCTGATGGTCTTGTGAACAACTTTAAATTTCTAATTTGTTTTTTTAAACCTTTTTCAGACTGCTCACAATTTTTGCTTTATTTTTCCATAGTCTCGTTAGATACACCTACTGTGAAGAAATATTTTCTGAAAGAATGAGGTGAAAAACGTTGGGGGGGGAAGAAGTGCATTCTGTATGTCAACTGCGGTTTATTTTTCAAAATTAAGAACTCTTCTAGGCTTTTTTGCTAATTGTCTCACAACAGAAAACATTTTCAGCTGAGAACACATAAAAAGTAAGGATAATTTATTCATGTTTTCTCTTTTTGGGGTTGTATCCCCACAGGCATATTTATGAAAACTATTATTATTGTCATAGAACCATGTAGGTTGGAAAAGACCTTTACGATCAAGTCAATCAAGTTGTCACTTGGACTTGGTAACCATGTCCCTAATCACAACTTCTACATGTCTTTTAAATACCTCCAGTGATGGTGATTCAGGTGTTTCCCTGGGCAGCCTGTTCCAGTGCTTGATAACCCTTTCCCTGAAGAAATTTTTCCTAATATCCCACCTAAACCTCCCCTAGTGCAGCTGGAGCCCAGAGCCCATTTCCTCCTATTGCTTGTTACTTCTGTAGAAGGGACCAGCACCCACCTCTGTACAACCTCCTTTCAGGTAGCTGTAGAGTGGTAAGGTTTCCCCTGTGCCTCCTTTTCTTCAGACCAGACAGCCCCAGTTCCCTCAGCTACTCCTCATAAGACTTGCTCTCTAGACCTTTCACCAGCCTAGCTGCCCTTCTCTGGCCCCATCCAGAACCTCAATGTCTTTCTAGTAGTGAGGGACCCTCTTCTGCTAATGACTTGGCCAATACAGAAATGCCATTAACGGGCAGACCAACAGCCAGACCCCTCCCTCTGATCTTACATCATACATAAACCATCCAAGGCCCCAGACCACTAGACGAAGGAATGAACACATTGACTCACAGCACGTTGTGTAAAGAAAGGAGTGAGCTGCCTCATGAACCAAGCTGTGGGAGATGGGATCAGCCAGGCAATGAGTCCTAACATGGCACAGTTCCCCAGAGGAAGACTTCATGATATTGCACCAACATCCTGGGAACTCCACTTGCCATGAGCAGCCAGTGAGCCCTTTCAATGACCAGAATCCCCACACATCATGTGCACACTGTGCAGGCAGGCCTTCCAACCCCACTGCAAGCAGAGTCAGCTCCTACAGAGGTGGCTTCTTGCTTCACCTCCAAGTTAATGTGGAAGGTAGGGGTACCTGGTGGTGATCTCCTAATCAGTTCCCACCCAAGGCTGGCCAGACCCTGGATGAAAAGCAGTCAGGAGGTCCTTTCTTGCCAAGTTGTGGACATCACCCATATGCCAACCCTCATTCAGGGCTGGGGGTTTAAGCCCCAGCACTTCAGGCCCAAAACACAGTACTCATAGTGTGGCCTCACCAGTGCCAAGTACAGGGGATGATCATTTCCCTAGTCCTGCTGGCCACGCTATTTTATAAGCCAGGATGCCATTGGCCTTCTTGGCCACCTGGGCACACTGCTGGCTCACATGTAGCCAGTTGTCAATCAACACCCCAGGGTCCCTGTCTGTTGGTCAGCTTTCCAGACACTCTTCCCCAAGCCCGTAGCATTGCATGGGGTTATTGTGCCCCAAGTGTGGACCCAACACTTGACCTTATTAAAACTCCTACCACTGGCCTGGGCCCATCAATTCAGCCTGTCTAGGTCCTTCTGCAGACCCTTTCTACTCTCAAGCAGATCAACACTTCTGTCCAACTTGTAACCTGTAAACTCCATTCACCACCACACTCTAGGCCCGGCCACCCAGCCAGTGTTTACACAGCAGAGCGTGCACCCGCCTAAGCCATTTTTTTCCTGAGAATGCTATGAGAAACAGTGTCAGAGGCTTTACGGATGTCCAAGTAGACAACATGCACAGCCTTTCCCTCATCCACTAAGCAAGTCACCTTGTTATAGGAGATCAGGTTCGTCAAGCATATATTCAAATCGTAAGTGGTAAATCCAGAAATTTTACTCAATGATACATTTTCTTTACAGATTAGGATATGAATTGTGGGAAAAATATAGGACGACTAGTTACAGATAGAACTGGTTGGAATTCAATATTTAAAACTGAATTCAAACATTAACTAATCTGGCAATATTCCAGTTTCGTGCTGAATATATATTTGCTGTTAATGTTACTGGATGTTTTGTTTATCCTGTAATGGTCAGAATGTAATTAGAACCCTCCAAACATTTGAATGATTTTTTTCCCCCATGAAATGCAGGCCGATAAGAGACATAAAACTGATCATCTTAAGAAAAATGCATCAAAGCACAGCTATGTTTGGAATCATCCAAGAAAATAACACCTTACTACTGAGAGCTTCTCCAAGACTACATGGCATGCCACAGAATGATTAAGTATCCTCACACATACATACGCCCAGGAGATGACAAGCAATAAATCAACTGACTGTGACTTCAGGGAATTATGATTCAAAATTTGTTCAAAATTGTCGATTACATTCAAAATTTTACTACATCCTGATCCCTGAGTTTAACTGAAAGGGTACTGATCATAATCCTGGAGTGTGTAAGCTCCTATAACTCACAGTATTTTTCTTCTTGTTTTGCTTCTTTTAAACAACACAAGCATACTGTCTCCATACAAATCCTCCTACAAATTTTGGGAAAATACTCCTCAAAGTGTTGCATTTTCAAACTATGCTTTATATTTGAAAATACTAATGAATATATTTAACTCCTAGAATATTCATATGTATGAAGCAAACTACATGCACAGGAAATATCATTTAATTTCACTTGAATCTATGAGAAGATCAGAATATAAAAAGCAGGCATGTAAAAAAATGACAAGAAAACTTTACCTGATCATGATTTTCATCTGAAAACGTTATTGACGTAAGCTTGTAACTATTCTTCAATAAAAATTCATTAACTAGGAAGTTTAGAGCTCTTTTCTCAAGAGGTCTGATTGGCTCCTGGAAAAAAAGGAAACAACATACTACATCTTTGGTTCATCTTCTTTCCAAATACAGAAGCATATCCATCTTAAAGCCCATGCAAGCCTCAGTTATCACCAGTCACCTACCTGAATTTCAGGACTTGATTTATAATTTTTTCGTTCCTGCAAAGGAACTTCATTTTCTGGGGAGGAAAAAAAAGTAACTGAATTTTACTCTTTCACACAGGATGAGCTCAGCTACTTCTACATTGTTCAAAGTAGAGACTTAAGAAAAAGTTTATGTACACCACCTGCAGCCTGAGTCAGGTTGGCTCGGAGGGCCTGTATGGTCTCCTTGGCTTTCCGTAGTTCAAACTCCAGGACTGGACAGGGATTTGGATTAAACACACACAGGCATCCAACCAAGGCAAGGGAAACAAAAATAAAATATAAAAAGCAAGGATGGGTGTGGAAAAAAAAATACAGTTTGTATTAAACAGAAAGCATGCAATCTTTATGGAACTCATGAACACATGCAGCAGAGTTGGTCTGAAAGCAAACTGGTGAACATTTTCCATAGTTTCATGGGCCTTAAGTTAGGTAAATCAAATTTTCAAGCTGTCTGACAAGGACTCGCCGTAGTGTTTTTGATGGGTTTTTTTGAGCTTTTAACTTTTCATATTACTGGGAAATGCTTGTTATTTCTTCCCCACTTGCTATCAGCTGATACTGTCAAATGTTTTCACTTCCTGGGACAAGTGGCGTATGCAGGCAATCAGAGGACAGACCTAAATGAAGCATATAGATGCTGGCAGCAGAGAAGCTGTTTCCATGTAGCAGAGCTTAAACCATACAGTGAATGTGTGACAGTACAATTATAGACTACCATTTTTTTTTTTTTTTTAAACACAATTACACACTGAAATTTTAGTAAGTTAAATGGCGGAACTTGAAACATGCTTCATTTTGGTATTAAGGGTAATCTTGCCTGAAGTCTCTATTTTAAAATATTGGGAGTTCTAGGAATACACTACAGTTAATTAAGATGTTGAACTTAATTGAATACATTTAAGAGATGCACAAGTTCAAAACAAAGTAAAATATGCAACTCTCCTCATGTATTTATATAGAAGCTTGAAACAAAAATGTCTTTACTCCATTGTTCTTTAAAGTTTCCTGTGATTCCAGGCTATGCATCACTTCCAATGATGCAGAGCTAGTTTTAGAGACACAGAAATATGTAATTCTAGCTGCCATTATCACCTGCTCCACCTGCCCATCTCCCCTTGCTCACTGTTAGGTGTTTCTCATGTTCCAATGCTGCCTCCAAAAAGGGCCATTAGTGCTTTGATGTTGAGGTCACACCTATACTGTGGCTTCAAATTTTAAAACCCTGTACCTTTGCAAAACATACAGTAAATGTTCTTCTTATAGCCATTTACAGTTAGAGCATCTAAGGTTTTACCAGCTAATTACATACACTTCATTAATTCTCAGATTAATCTAATCTAACTACACCTAAATTAACAGTAACCAGAAAGAAGGATCCTTGTACTTAACTAAGAAGAGATGAGCACAGAACAGCTACCATACTGAAGTGTTAAACTACTGTAAATAGATTATCTGACCTTTACTTTATTCCCATGCAAAACTAAACATTTTGTAGCTGCTTTTAATAAGAAAATATTAATGAGATTTTTAATCATTGCCTGGAAGCAATGTAACAGGGCATTTCAAAATATTTACAGAGGGCACAATGCATGGCAGAACCACTGCATTGGCTCTTGTTTGTAAGAAATGCTACTGAAAACTACAAATAAAAGTGTTTCCTCTTTTGAATGTCTGTTACTAAGAATCTTTTAATAATTAGGACACATGGAAAAACAGATTCACTCAGTTTGCATTTATCCATAAAAACTGAAGGAGTCACTACAGTACACCACGTTTGCTACATGAAAGTAACTTGTTTGATGCACAGAATTTTACTGCAGCGATACAAAAGCGCAACTGAGGATACGATGAATAAAATATGTAAAATCTCTCTAGTATTCAGCAATGCTGATCTGCAAATACTTCTGTGCAACAAAGGTAGAAAATGCTCTTGTAGTAAAGTGTCTAATAATTTTAGCACTTCCTTGCATTTGAGTTACTAATTCACAGTTACAATTCTAAGTTGCAAGCTACTAATTTCTTAGGTTTTGAAAATTGTAAAGAATTCAAATTAGGTAATTATCCTGATGGAAATGACTATGTGCTAACGTTTTACTCCTCTAAAGTATTTTCAAAGACCAGAACAGTTGCAGATCAGGAGTGCCCTGCACTAGAACGATATAAATAATTAAAAAAAAAGGTTAGAAAAAAAAAACAAACTAGAAAAACTCAGGAATTCCGTTAAGGAAAATAGGAATAAGACATGTCTGAAGGCATAGAAAGCCAAAAAACTCCTGTCAGACAAACCCGTGTCAGACGGCAAGGATTAATTTTTTGTGAACTGTCATGATGCTGAAAATTCTTAGAAGCCATTAGGACTTAACCCACTCAACCTTAAAAGATTACTCTGCTGCATGTTTCTCTGTATACAGTGGAAGGTTCTAGACATAGTATATTTGAGAAGTTGTCACTTTGTAGCATGTTACAACAGCCATATAATTTTACTACTACACAACATTGTTCCAGTTGTACCCTCATCTTCTAGTCTTACTAATGTCACCATTATAATCAGCACAATACAAACCTTGGTGTTTCTCAGCCAGTCACAGATTTAGCTTTTCTTTAAAGAAATTTGTAGCTTTTTAAATATAAACAAATATTTGTAAATAGGTACAACATTGCAAGCAAATTTTAAATTATTATTAAAACCTCTTTATTTTACAAGTTATATTGAAAGGCAATCTTCTGAAAAAATACCTAATGATTTTTAGCTCAACTTGTGTACCAATGAAATCAACACTGGAAATCCCTATTTGTTGATGATATGACATTCACTTAAGTAAAAAATAAATCAACCACTAGCCCCTTTCTTCATAACCATTGTCAAGTGCTGATTTTCAAAATAAATGACCTGATCTCTCTCCCTCTCTTTCTGTTGTAAAGCTTATGTACCTTAGAGAAGTTAAACCCTCAAAAACATTGATAAAGCAGCTAAGTTTAACTTTGTGCTTGACCGAACTGGTAACATGTACAAGTCATTAAAGTATTTGGTGAAAGGAGTTGATGCTCCTTGAGGACAAAGAACAGAAGAGTTTTGCTGCAGACAGCCTAGGAAAGCACAGAACCAAATTTATTCTCCTCTACGTGAGGAAAACAGAGAACAGAAATATGGAGCTCTGAGATTGGTTAATCTTCCTACACTGGGAAAGGGCATTTCTGAACAATCTGGTTTGTCTCATGGGAGAAACTGTTCAAATTTAAGTGACTCTCTTGTGTTTTCTTTTTATAAAGAACTCAAATCACTACAGTTACCATTCATGAAAAAAAATACTAATTAGACTTCCTTAAAAGAGTTGAACCTTTCAAGCAAGCAACTAAGCATCAGATCAAGGTTAAGATTAGCGATTTCTAAATGTCTTGAGTCTTCATGCAGCTAATCTAATGCACCTTAAAAGAGAAGTGCACATCGGGAGTGGGTAGCTTGTCTGCTGAGCTTTGAAACTTAAAAATGAGTAAGAATCATATTCTATTCACCTCCATTTGTTAGTGACTTGGTAAATTATTGAAGCATAGATTGAGAAGTTGGCTATAAAGAACAACCTGCAGTATGGGATATTGAACAAGCGTGAGATCTACATGAACAGCAGCTTTGTTGGGCTAAGGCCAAAAAGTTGAAGAAACAAATGGTGAGTCTAAAAATTTTCAGTACTTTTTTGTATTATCAGTCCTTTTGAGTTCTTCCTCCCTGTAAAGTAAATGTAGAACTTAAGATGCGCTAAATTATGCCCTCTAAAACATGTATGACATTCCATTACTTTGGATGGATTTTTTGAGTCAAACGGAAGAAATTTGAATTCTATTACTATAGTTAGTAATGAAACCACCATTACAATATACTCCAAGACCTGAGGTTTCTTAATTTCCACTTCCCTGATACAAGTCCCAAGAAGAAATGACCATATTTACAGCCCATGTGAAACACTCCAGGATGTTAACATAAGTAGACCTGAACCATAAAGCTGTGCTACAGCCTCAGAGATGACTATCAGGCTAGGAAAAAAATACAATCAGTGTGAGAGTTCATGAGCCAGCTAACAGAACTTATCATTCAAATAGTGGGAAGCCAACACATAACTCATTAGCTTCATTAATGCTTTTAAGTTAATGAGACAGGACCAGCTACAGAGAAGACCTGAACTACAGCAGACTAGCCTTCAAGTTCAACCCCTGGAGGCAGAACCTGGAAGGAAACTAAGGAGGGTTACGACTGCTAGCAGGGCTTAAGACAGGAAGTGGGAAAACAGACCGACTCCCACTTCCAGGATGAGCAAACCGAACACACAATGTCAGCAAGTGATTCTCGTAGATGCCTTTTGTGCTTCTGTTTACTACTTGTGGGTTTTAAGATTCCCCTCTGATCTTGAGTGTGTATAAGTAATAGTACTTATCAAAAAACAAAACAAAAAGCTCTACTGAAAGCAGAAACTATGACTCTAAGTCTAGATAAATTAAATCCTAAAAATGAATCAAATGGGTTTTAAACATGTCTCTTCCCTTCAAATCCTGACAGGGAAGGGATTTTATTCTGCTAGTCCGAGATACACAGTCTAGCCAGAAACCAATGCTACTGCAGGGAGAGCTGAGAACACAAATGACTGAAATGGAGTTTGATTATGAGAATTAATTTACTATTATTGAAAATACAGCATTGTGTTTTTAAAAGTATCAGATTCTCAGAACAGTAGATGTCAAAGGTAGGTTAGTAAAACTCTTACTAAACATTCTGAATTATGGAAACTATCACAAACATGCTGGTGCACACAGTCAATTTGAGATGTGGCAAAAGATCCAGTTCATCAGACTGAATGTCAGATGACCTATTTACACCAAATGCTGCAGGTATTTAACTTCAAGTCAGGCATACTCTTACTCCACAAGAATGGAACATACTTCCATTCTTTGGTTGCTTTATGAAAATGAATATTTGGAGGAGATTTACTAAGCCCAGATCCTTCAGAACTGACTTTGTCTTAGCATCAACTGGTTCAGCACTTAAAACATTAATTTAAGACTTAGTAGTCTTAGAAAGCAAGTTGTTTCCATCTAGTAAATCAAAAGCTCTAAGGCTGCAAATATTTTTGGAAACTCTTTGTGGATTACAAATGTATTATCTAATTTGTTACACAGCTCTCTATATTTATGTTAACAAGAGGTAAATAAGGAAGAAAATTGATGTTAACTAAATTGCAGGTAATTTTGTCATGCTCATCCACATCCCAACTGGCTTTTGTGACTTGTATCTTTTCAGTCAAGCTGACAACAATATTACAGAAGAGACTCACTTAGCTTCTTTTGATCAGCTGTCCCAAGCAACAAGTCCACACCAACTCTGCAAAACATGTCTGCTTCTAAGCCGAATTTTGATTCTAATGCCAGATGGAATGGACTGAGCTAACAGATCTGAAATACTGAAATCCATTTCAAAGAAGAGTCTTCCTGGCTATTTCCAGGAACTTTTGTTTTGTTAGAAAAAAAAAAAATATTTTTTTTTGGATGGTATAAATCAACATTATTTTTATTTGGTGCTTTCTAATGTTGTGATGGTATAAAAGTATTCATAACCAGATATAACTTCAGTTTTAAAGTCCTTCTTACTCGGGTCCAGTTTCTTTTAGTGACTAATGTGCATTTATCTTCTATCTGACATTTGACTAGGGAATTGATATTGAAATCATGGGTTCTGTCCAAAAGGCAAAAAACAAGGATAACAGCATGAGAAAGGCATTCAGAAAAAGAAATTATTCAAACCTCACTGAGAGCTACCAAAAGAAAAATATGACTACCAGAAGATGGCCTCAAACCTTCATAAGAGATTATAATTTTATCTCCTAAGCATCAAAGCTCTCTGCTGAGAACAAAGAATACAGAAGAAATACACAGGATGGACTTCCAGCTATGTTTCAATGTGCACTTGCAGAAAAGAACTACTTCAAAAGCAAAAGTTACATGCTTTTCAAAAGAGCAAACTGGATATGGTAAGTTTCTGACATCTCTACTGACACAATTTTTTAATATGAAAATTAAATGGTTATGAGTTTTCTGAAGTTTTACTGCTCAGGTAGAGGGTTTTATACAGAAGTAAGGCAAAAGATTTAAAGTGATTACAACTGAACCAGAATTTTATGTAGAAATAGGATAATTTGGGAAACTGAGTCTTCACAAATACATAGAAATATCCAGTTTTCCTTTGTTCAAGTTCTGTCACTTTTTAACAACTCTTCGAAAGAACTCTCTAAAGGAACACAGAAATGTAATATAAATAACCTGCCATATAATTTGCTTGTCTGTTACATATGACAGTGATCAACTAATACACTGTAATCTTCCAAAATCTCTATTTTAGGATGTACTTAAATTTAATATTTAATTTTAGGATAATTTCATTTTGTATTGCAAGTAATCAATATTTTGTCTTTAATGTTCCATCAGAAGATTAATGGTTCTAGTGGATGTCAATTCTGACTGCTACTTTCTATAAGCACCTCTAATCCAGTTCAGTTACTAAAGACAGCTCCAAGCAAAGATCAAACTAGCTCTCTTGTTAAGAAAATTTCTAGCTCTATTGTCAAGAAATATTGACTAGAAACCATTAAAATATACCAAGATGATGAAAAAACAAACAAACAAAAATTCAGAGTTTGCTTCCTTCTTCCCTGTATTCCAGGACATAATTCAGAAATACCTGGATTCCTTAAACACACTTTGTATAGAAGATTAGCTGTATATCCACAATTATTATATCCTTGAAACTGTCTACATATATTGAAAAAGACAGTACTTTGGTACTAATAAGAATCTGGAAATTTCCATATAAATTGAAGAACAGTAAGTACCTATAGTTCCAGCCCAGAGCACCAAAATACCTGAATTTGCTTCATGTTCATGAATTTAATCCAGTCCTTTACCTCAGAAACACTGGCCGGGTAAGAAAAATAAGATTTTCCCAACACTTTTGTTTCTTCTCTTTGGGTCAACACTGGTTGCCATTTCAGACTGAATGAGAGAGGAAATTTCAGAATCAAGATCCTTTACAGAACTATGTTTCACCACCCTTTGCTTTGCTTAAGAACGTGACAGAGTTTCTGCTAGGATGAAGCATGGTGGTTCAGAGCAGGGACACAACAGTTTGCATAATTTCAGGTTTCAAAAAGCTCAACTGTGTGTACAAAGGTCAAACTTCCTGTGCTTAAGATTAAACAGTACTAATTCACAAGAAGTAAACAGTTCTGTGGCAATTTCTAGAAAGCTTTCATGGCTTTCTCTAAAGAAGCTGTGAATAACTTTATCTGAACTTAGAAAAAATTCTGAAATCTCGGGATTAGAGAAACATGGCTCACATGCAAAACAGATTATTATAATAACTTCAAATGTAAGACAAAAGCAGTCTTTGCCTTTGCCATGATGATAATAAATCCTGAAATTAGAATTGCTACAGGCTCCAAAATTCAGAATAACTGCAAGAGGCAAATACCCTGTCACTTCTTCGAAACAATCTTATACAATCAAGAAGTCAAATGGGAGAGAAGAAAAGCACTACAATTAAGATTTGTAGCAAAGAAGATTTATGAAACTGAGAAAATGCCAAATTTGCTCTGGGTTTGGTAATGCTTTTTTGATCTACACTACACAAGCTGTACTTATTTCTAATTGCATCAGAAAGCTATCACCCATGTAGTACTCACAGACTAGTACACAGAATATTTCAGCATATACTTCAGCTAAACAGTAATAGTCAGTAGACAATGTTAAGATACTGCTCTGTTGTCAAAAAAAATGGGCACAATGTTCAAGTAGACTTCTTGCTTCTACCCGGGGGAAATCTGGGATCATACAGAAGTACAACTGCCTGAATATTTGCAGTAGTTATAGTAGAAGTGTCTGAAAAGTGATTATATAATTGAGTAGTTAAACCACCACAGTGATGTTTTGTTATCTTCAAGAATGCTCATTTAAATGTATTTATGCTAGCAACTCAAACTGTTCAGTTAGCATTCTATGATTTCTAAATCACAGAAAAAAAACTTACCTGCTACTCTTTCATCTGTTTCCCTATTGCCATCATCAGAGTATCTTGCAAAATCCAAGGAATCAAGAGTACTGATGCTTCCGGCACGATCTTAAGGGGAAAAAAGAAGGGGGGGGGGAAAGAAAAATCAGAAAAAACCTTGAACTTAATCACTAAATTAAATTTTTACTACAAAGGATTTCACTACGGAGAAACCTTAATAAGGCCTCTCAGTTCGGTCTCCAGTACAACTCTACTTACAAACCACCTCAGGTTAAGGCCTTCTAGCTTCTCCTGAATAAAAACAGACATTGAAGTTATGTAAGTGAATGACTGAGGCCATCTAAAAGATTTCCTTAGCATCACCTTGATGGCTACTTCTAGCAAAGAAAAAAGAACACTAGGGCTCCAGGATGCAATTCTCTGCATCAGTACAAATAAGTTGTACTTCGTTCCTGAACTGATCATCAAATATTTGTTTTGTGGAACAAAATTATTAAAATATGGAATTGCTAAGGTTACATTTTCTTGAGTTAGGAAAACCCATGATAATTCAACCAATAGACATGCTATACCTTAATATATGGCAGTAAGTTAGACTCCAAATGTTATAAACTACGATATAATGAAAGTAGTTGGGGATTATAAATGTCAGAAAACCATGTAATTACACCTGAGAGAATTCAAGCAAAATTTTCTAATCCTAAGATACTCTTCCATATTATGAAAAGTGAGAAGCTGAAAAAAGCCCTCTACTCCAATGTTTTTCAGCCTATAACCCATGGACTACTACTAAGACAAGCTCTAATATAATGAAGGATGCAGTTCCATGTATCTTTAGAAAATATACAGAAGTTTTTCCTGATGAGCTGTGCTATTGTTGTAAGCTAAGCTCTCCCTCCTCCCAGAACACACATACAGTGCTTCTTCCATGGAGGAACCCCTGAGGGAAAATCTTCTGCCCAAAAGAAAATTGACATAAGGAGATCGAATCTGAAACTTCAAGGGGCCTGCCAATCAAAGGTTGGGAAAAAAGTCCATATACAACTGGAAAGGACAAGGGCACAAGATATTTTATAGGATACAGCTTATTTTTACATTTAGGACATCCAGGTTAATTTTTAAGTACAAAGAGATAGGGTCAAATCAGCAAATACTCCAGTAACAGATCCTGGTTGAGAAGGCTCCTTAGAAACTACTCAGGTCTGCCACTTTTTTTCCCGTTTTCTCTGTGCTACAGGTACAAGAAAAGAACTGCTGAAATTCAGTCACAAGTGTGTCGATGTATATAATATCTGTTCCTGTTGGTGTAAAAGAAGTCAATGGAATAGGCACTCTACCTACTTTAAATATTCAAGACCAAGAGTAAACTAGTCCTTATGGCCATGCAACAGATGGCCTGCTCTCCTCTAGAGACACAGGACTGAAAAAGCACATCCTTGAATAACTTGCATTTTCAGCTGTCCTGCACAATACCACAGGCACAAAACAGCAGAAGCCAAGGAAACTGGGGACAGAGATTATCTGGGAGAATGAATAAACTTCCTCCTCCATTTGCTGGCACTTGCTTAAGCCCCTTATCAGTACTGGCCTGTCCATATGCACACGTGAGTAAACCAGCAGGCAAGAGGGACAGCGTTCACAGATCATAAGGAGTAATGTAAAACACTGAAGAGCTTTAATGTTAGAGTCCTTTCTACATTAAATCAAAGAATTGGACATCATTAATACTTTAACAAATAATCACTTCACAGTTTATCTGTGGCTGCATTATGTAGCAACTGAAATAGATACATTAAGCAATACATATGAATAATGAACTAAATTATTTAATTCCTAGTAACTGATATTGCAAGTTTCTTTCAGCATTACCAAATTTCACAAGACAACTCTGGAGCAATATTACTTTGAAAAGTGTTAAATGGCTGCTACCTTTAAAGCCTCTGATATGTTTCAACTTGTTCCAAGCTTATCAATACTGGATCAGAGAGCAAAGCCAAGATAATAGATAATAAAACTAAATTTTTATTATTATTTTTTTTAGGTTTTATCAGCAGCTGTCTGATCTAGCATAAAACCTTTATGGTAGCAACAGACCTATATATCAATTTTTTTTAAACCAACTTGAACCTGCAGAGTAAATTTTACCACATCAACACATTCCATATCACTATGGTAACTCTCAGATGGAACTAAAAGCCTTAAAGTAATTCATTCCATCAGGCACTAAATTGTAAGCACCTAACCCATCAAACTTGTTTTGAAATGGCAAGTGCCTCTTTTGCTCTCTCTCAGATGTTCTTACTCAATGAGACCTGCTGAATTTTCAAAGTTGATATATTCTGAAAAGAAATCCCTGGACTATCAAATGAAAAGAAAAATAAGTCTACAAGAATAAAATAACTTCCAAGGTGTTAGAGCAATCCACTTATAAAATACCTAGAACAAATATTCAGGATGTTCAAATAATACTAGTTCATGATGGGGAAACCAAACCAGATTGAAAACAGATGATCAATCATTTACCTCCATATTACTAACAAGCTATGAAAAATGATAAAGAGTATATGAGAGTAAAACCCCTAAAGCTACTTGGAAAAAAAATAACCTACGCTTGCTGGCCAAGAACAGCAGAAAAAAAACAAAAAAAAAAACAAAACAAAGAAACAAACAGGGGGAAAAAAACAAACAAAACCCTCAAAACCAACCCAACCCAAAATCACCAATCACCAGACACACAAAAAAACCACTTTGCAGATACACTGCAGTAAAAAAATACAATCCTCACTCTCCTGACAGGCCTACTGCAGAAGCTCATGAAAAAGATGAAATTACAAGTAGAAACCAGATCTTGCCCTCTAACACACTCCCTGAATTGGCTTAGGATACATATGCACCTGATCTCATGGAGAGCTGCACCAGTAACATACTGCTTTTGCGGGGGGCTCGCTGCATAGACAGCCTAAGGAAACATCCACATGAGTTGAGAGAATTAAGCTGGCCCTGCAAAAAGCCATTTGAATGTTGCTGCAGTCGACACTGAAGTCCAGGGGCATATGAGCTTCAGGAAAGCATTGAACCCAGCCTTGCTCCCTGCACACGTGCTGCAGTGTGCTTGAGCTATGAGTTTTCCCAAACAAAAAAGCTGAGGGAGAAGCACAGCACAGAGATAATTCTTCAAGCTCAAGACCCTGGCTGGCTTCAGCAGAAATAAGAAAGCATCAATGGCATCAAATTAACTTCATATGCTCCATGTTGCAGCACTGCATTTCTCAAAGTGTGCCAATTGACTTGCATGCCAAGGAGTTTGCCATTCTCTGCAGTAATCCAGCTTTCTGTTATACTCTGAAAACAAGCAATATTATATCTGTCTAGTCCTTAAATGGCTCTTTGCTGAGGGACTAAAGCGTACAGGCACTCATCTTAATTCTCAAGTGTTGTATTCTGTTTTTTTCATATTTCAGTTCTAGTACGTTCCCATTTCCCCAACATCTACATTTATCTCAGCATAGCTGTAAATTTTCCAGTTGAGTTCTAATAATGTGTGTCCACATATATTCTATAAAGAATTAAACAGATAAGAACTAGCAACTAGAGACCAAAGCACCTTTCCGCTGAGGAGAGGGTGAGAGAGCTGGGAAAGAGCAGGCTCAGGGGCTCATGAATGTTTATAAATACCTGAAGGGAGGGTGCAAAGAGGATGGAGCCCAGCTCTTCCCAGTGGTGTCCAGTGACAGGCCCAGAGGCAATGGGCACAAACTGAAACAATGTTTTCTGAACACCAGAAAAACATTTTTCACTGTGATGGTGACCCAGCACCAACACAGGTTGCCTAGAGAGGTTGTAGGGTCTCCATCTTTGGAGATACTCAGAAGCTATATGGAGATGGTCCTGAGCAATTGGTTGCACGTGGCCCTGCTTGAGCAGAGGGACTAGACCAGATGACCTCCTGAGGTCCCCTCCTACCTCAACCATACTGTGATCCTGTGATTATTTTCGCCATGATTTCTCTTACTTCGACAGTTTTGTCGAAGGACAAATAGCTGATAGTTCTCTCTCCCCTCCACCATCAAACCAAGATGAGAAAGTACTGTTTTATAAACAAGAAATGCTTATTCTGTGAGTTTTTATGTAACAGTATTTCCTTCAATTCAATAGCAAAGTAATTAGTTCCATCACCATCACTCAGTGTTATATTGTAGGAAGGGAGGAAGTAAACTGTCTCTTCCCTGTGGTGCTTGGGCAGGAGAGTTCAGTATTTCTCAAGGGCTTTTTCAGCTTGGTCTGTCTTAAAAAAAAAAAAAAACCACAAAACTCTTTGCAGATTTTTTTATTTTTTTTTTTTTTAACTTTTCATCCAACAAACTCTATATCCTTCATGCCATGTCTCAGGCATGTGCATCATAAACAAAAATACAAAGCCTACAACATTTACTGAATCAGTCAAAGTTTTAGCCTATGCTAGAAGAGAATTCAACTCCGTTTCTCAAACCTGCATCGTTCCAATACACTAGAAAACCAAATACAAGAAATACACTGAAGACAGATAACTTTGAACACATAACAGCATAAGGTTTTATGACTTATCTTCATATAGATAGGAAAAAGACCTCTGACGCTCTATTTTAAATAGTTCCAGATATGTTACGTAGCTGATTTGTAAAAAATATTAGTTTAGTTTGAAAGTACAATGACTTCCTGAGAAAGATTTTTTTCCATGTTTTCCTTGATGTTATATAACCTAGAAGTCCAGTATTTGGAAATTACAAGTTAAGAGTTGATGTACTGCACACAGATCAGCTTTTAACACGACTGATATCAACACCTACTTGATCATGACTTGCTTGCAAATACTAGATATATCTTTTTATATCAGGTAATAAATCTCAAAATTTCCAGCAAGTGCTCTCTCATATTAACAGAATTTATGAGTCACATCTGTCAAGAAGAAGATAATTCTCAGACTAAGAGAGAGAAACTCCATATAATTTATCTGGAATTGAAATTATGCCCAGGGAAACTTAGAATCATACAATCATCAGGGTTGGAAAAGGCCTCGAAGATCATCGAGCCCAACTGTTAACCCAACACTACCATGCCCACTAAACTGAAGTCCCATGTCTACAGATTTTTCAGTGGTTGGTTCCAAAACGCAAAGCTGTAGCTGATCTCACTGCTGTCTCCCTCCTTCCTCTGACAGCACAACTGTCAGGAGAAAAGGCGTGCTGCTTCAGCACAAACCCCATCATCTCACTGAAGCTTTCCACCGAGGCGTGGTAAACACACACCTAACTGAACTTGCTTCAGAGCCCATATCCAGAGGTTACTTCCTGCCTTCCCCCACATAGGAAAGTAGCAGTAGCTGGCATGGAGAAAGAACAGAAAGTCAGGTGTATAGCAGCTAAACTCCTCACAGCCTATCTGTAAATGGCCTAAGAGAACAAGAACAAATAAGTTGTGGACACACGGTACACTTGTTACTCAGTGATAACTTGATATTTGCCTGCTTAGTATTGGTGGCTACTAGTCTGTCCTCCTTTGCCCATCAATGTCATACTTATCTAGTGCCACCTTATCTTGCCTTTTTTTTTCTTTTGTGTAGTCACACCTTTATGGAAACTAACCTCTCTTCTGAGCTATCTACCATTACATCCCAAATCACCCCAACACAGCTTTCAGCCAAAGCTTAAACTGCACACTCATGCATCAGAAACAGCTTCCAGTAGACCTGGTTTCACTCATTTGACAACCCAAACAGTTGCAGAAGTTTTAACTTGAAGAAGTTTTTAAGCTGTGAAGTGCACCTGACTGAAAACTTTTCAGCGATACCAGTGTCAGTAAAACAGAGAGGGGTTTAAAGCAGTCACAACCGAGGAAAGCTCACCTGACTTCTCTATCAGTAAAGCCAACATGAGAGCAGCACATCATCTCTCAGGTTTTACCCAGGCATTACCATTTTCTGATGAGTCTGCAGGCAGCTCAGCTCCCCTTTCCTCCAGCATTACACACAGACCTCTCACTCTTTCAGCTCTTTTCTATCCTTTTAAAGAGACAATATTCAGATTCTCTCACATGCCAACACCAGCAGCTTTGATGACCTATTTACCTGCACCTTTCCATGCTGTCCTTTGTAAGAGTAGCATCTTTCCCAAACCAGGCAGTAAAATGGCTCTCACCCCCAAGTCATCATTCCACCTTACAGTATGTCTGGAGAGGTAGCCAACAAGACTATGTATTTTTGCTTACTTTCATAAAGCAGGAAACAAAAGACTTGAGCTGACAAAACCACACCTAACAAACAAAGAACCAGTCATTAAAGAAACAGAAGTTGTCCTCGTCCCAATTTCCTATCTTATTTAGAGTGCCATTTAATCTGAGATACAATGAACTGTTCTGAGGTAGCTCTGTTCTGCTATATATTCATACAAAACAAAAATCTAGTGGGACCAAGTCCCACTAGCCAAGTGATTACTATAAAAAAGCAGTAACACTCCATAGTTTTGTACTCACAGCTTAATATAACTGAAATCAAGTCCACAGAAAGTTAAAACCAACTTTATTTGGGAAATGACTGTAAACATAAATGTAAAATAAATGGTCAAAATGCTGGAGTTTAAACGCCCAGCCTTCAATGAGGTTTGGCATATGGATGACAACCAGGCACGGAAGACCCTCCTGACTGGTTTCCACCCCGGGTCTGGCCAGCCTTGGGTGGGAACTGATTAGGAGATCTCCAACAGGTGCCCCCACCTTCCACGTGAACTTGGAGGCAGGGCAAGAGGCCACCTCTATAAGAACTGACTCTGCTTGCAGTGCAATTGGGAGGGCATGTGCTGTGTGGGGATTCTGGTCATTGAAAGGGCCCCATGACTGTTCATAGCAAGTGGAGTTCCCAGTAATGGCAGGACAAGATTGAGCCAGGAAGGGAATTATGAGGCTTTCTCCTGGCAATTACTGTATGATCAGGATAGGACTGATGGCCTGGGCCCTTCCTTCCCCCATGGCCTGGTTTGGGAATCAACTCGCTTCCTTCTCTGCTACGTTATGTGTTGTGAATGAATACTATTCATTCCTCTAGTGGCTGTCCCCCCTTGATCTCTTGCATATGATCTAAGACAAAAAGGAGGGATCTGGCTCATGTGATGCCTGTTAATTATACCATCCTTCCTAACTGGGCAAGCAGTCAGCAGAAGAATGGTCAAGCCCCTTCTTTAGGATTTTCATTAAAGGTATTTCAAATTTTTAAGAATGTTCAGCTTTTGTAGCCATGAGGGAAAAAAAAGGCAGAGTTTTAAAAAAGCGAGTGCTAACAGTGTAAGCTGCATCCCTTCAGGAAAGGGCATTGGCCAAGCACAGCTATCAAAGGGCACTGTATCAATCACATTTAAAAAAAAAAAAAAAAAAAAAAGTTTCTTCTCCCACTATGCTCACACTTGAATTATGTTCATATGTATATAAAGAAAAACATTTGAGGTTTGGGAACACGGATGAGACACCTGAGCCACAGTTTTATTTCCAAATTTCCTGTGTGTCATTTATAGTATAGTTTCTTTTGCAAAGATGATAGGGAATGAGACACATTTAATATGTAGGCACCAACCAAAACCACGTAAATGATGTGGAATACTGCATAAAGGAGGGACCAGAAACCACACCACTCACAGGAGAAGCATTAGAAAAGTGGTATCAAAATGGTCTAGCAGATGTGGAGCTACTGCTATTGAAACTGATGGAAGAAGCTGTCATAAAAGTTTGGGAAAACCTACCAGAGGCATGGGTGATGACAGATGACTGTATACAAGCTTGGCGCATCTAAAAGAACAGTGTTGACTCCTTCACAAATTAAATTTGCTTTAAACGAGAAGAGCAAAATTGCCAGATGCTGCAGATTTACATATTTTTCATTACAGTATATCTTAATCTCTCTTTGCAGCTATGACATTATCTTGCTGGAAAATGGAAGGGTGTTTTTGAAAAAACCCTAAGAAATCCTAGTCACCTGACTGTCATATGCTTTTGTAACCAAGTGCTCTGAAGTATGGTTCAAAGGCAAAACAGCTTCACATGATGCTAGTTGTTTCAATCCCATTAAAATTTACAGCAGTCTATAAGAAAAAGATAGGAAAAACCAAATGAAATTCCAGCAGGCACTCATAGTTTAACTTCTCTAAAAGGACTCTGAGAAATGCCAATGAATGCCTGCACTGAGATTCTCGCCTCCCTATAGGAACAGGGAGTATGAAAGCTTTCCACTGCTCCGTGCAAATCCTCAGGCAGCATTCCAAACATGCTTCACATTCAATAAGAATTGCCAGTCATACTTTTCCTGCGTCCACTCAAATTAACAAAAACCTCAGTGTAAAACCACAGAAATCCATCTAACTTGGCAACAGGGAGGAGCAGGTGCAAAGCTGGTGCTGTGAAGAAAGTCTGACTTGAGGTATCAATAAAGAATTTTTTTTTTAACCTCACATGAAGAATTTTTTTTTACTGAAGCATAAAATTGAAGTAACCTTTAAATGACAATCACACCAAACTCTGCTACTTTCTGTATCAATAGTTTCTATGAAGAAAACTATTGGCTTATTCTTAAACACCTTTAAGTATGTTAAAAGTGAGAGAAGGTACCTGCCCAACTCTGACATATGTTCTCTGCCAGTCCTCACATGTGGGTCCATGAAGGTGGGCACAACATACTGGGCCTCTCAGCAAAACTGAACTTTCTGAATAGTTTAGGAAACTACTCAGACTGCCTGTTGGCTTAGTCCCCTATTTAAATCCAGTAATCACAGATGCTTATGAAGGAAGTGAAAAGAACTCTTGAATTTTCAGCCCACTGAGTCTTCTGCAATCATTTTTTGAATAGATTTAAACATCTAGTAAGGTGTTCATCTATTTTTAAAATCTATTAAGATGTTCTCACTTGAGTGTGCATTGGTCTAGGATTGCAAGTGGTCATTTTTTTCGTCCCTAACACCACAGTTACACAGGCTGCTGTCTTCCCAGTTTTACTGGACGATGCACATTATCAGTAACTGGGAACAACACATAATGTTATCAAATAAAAAGAGAATGTTTAATCCATCAGGTGAATTCACTGGGATCCCCAAGGAAGTTGCTTTCAATGAAACACAAACTTCTATCAGTCCAAAGCCTTGAAGCACGAGTTTTTCAACACTGATCAGTCTTATCATGAAGAAGACCACACTAAAGATCTCTGCTCGACAAAGCCAAGTATGAAATTCTAAATATTAATAAACAATAACCAGAATATAAACAATACAGTATGAATAAAAAACCAAAATACGTACTATTTTCAAAAGACAATGAGAAGCAATAAGAAGTTGAAAGTTCAGATGACTCCTGTAATCCCAGCCATCTAAATACTATAGCTATTTCCAAATTTTATGTCTAACTGCATGTCTTTGCAACATGAAAAATTTTTCAAACAAACAAAAATATAGGACTATTTACAAAATGCCTTTCTGAGTCTTAGAATACACATAAATATATCTTTCAACCATCTGCTAACTGCTACTCTTATGTTTCAATGCCTTTCCATGAGTTTATGAAGTCCTCAGAAGTCAGGGAGCTGGGCATCTTCTCTCTCTCACAGCCCCTTCCACAACACACCTCCTGTTCAGAGCTCTGCTATGCTTTCTGACACTAACACTGATAAGACACATAAGCGACTTCATTCTAAGCTATCTAATCTACTATTAAAACCTAAAGGCTTTTTAGATCAGCTACATGATAATTTTCCAATATCTGCATCATTTTTTTCTCCCACAAGCTATCCTAACCCAGTATATTTACTGATCCCCAACTCCAAATCCCCAAATGATTAGCCAAAGACTGCAGGCACTTGGGAAACGTGCCACCGTTAATTACAGCAAGCATTGTATTAGTTGTGCATGACCTGTGAAACTCAGATCTATCCTTGGATGACTTAGACATTCCCATGCATCAGTAGAAACAGCATCCTGGCTCCCGTCACCCTGTTTTTGACAATTTTTAGATGTAACATGCAGCAGACAGAGCTTAACACTGAACTCTCTCTCATCAACATAGGACTTATCTCCTGGCAGCAGGCACTAAAGAATACACAACGTATCACGAGACAGCTAAAAATTAAGGCTGACATTTCCATCCCTCGCATTTCTTCTACACCTGGCCCATGCGCGACCTTCACAGGAAGACTTGGTAAGTTACGTGGGGAGGACCCACGGTAACAACAGTTTTGACACCCCATCTTCTCAGTCCCCGGCTTTCCCGCTCCGACAGCCCTCCCCAGTCCCACACGGAGATTACAGAAAACAAGAAACGCCGCAAACCTCGT
>NW_008628935.1:0-13408 GCF_000691845.1 Merops nubicus
ACCAGTACACCCTGCTGGTGTCTAGCTGCCACTCTTGAAGATGTGGATGACTCTTAGGTGTGTCCCAAAAATACTGTGTCTATTACCTTTATGAAGAAACGGACATCCTAGGATAGCTTAAACAGTATGTGCTGCCTTTGTTTGGTCACCTTAATCAAGCTCTTGGTGCTTCATCTCCCCTTATAATCAATGAATATTTGGTCAGTACAGTAAAAAGAGTATGGAAAACTATTCACTTTGCCCTACAGCAGATATACATTTGTTGTTCAGCTGATTTTCTCTATAGACTCCATTGACCACACCAAATAATAATGTGAGTTTAGATGCATGCCTCACAGGCAGAGGTACAGACAGTGAGGTACCAAATTTAGGTGGTTTATTTCAGAAGATAGCCTTCGATGCCTGAATTTCCATAAGCAAGGACACACACTCTTCCTGTGAGATGGAGTTCTATGTCCTCATGTGTAAAGTATGCAGATATATAAAATGGGATTCATACCCATTGAAGAGGATAATTGATATATCCATGCATACCTTGATGTCAAGATTTTACCACTGCATTTAAATATAGCATGCACTTCTAGGTCTGTTTTTCTGCTTAATCTAAGCTGCCACAGTCTTGGACATATTTCAGGGCTAAACTTGATTTATTAAATATTAAAATACATGAAGTATTGAGAGACTAGTCTTCCTGCTACAAGAGGATAGTTCTTATTATTGGGCAGCAGATTATGAAATTTAGGCTTTCACAAAACACCCTGTATCAAGCCAGCTAGACCATTACCTGAGAAAGGAAAGAGCTACAAATTAGAACCTTCTTAATATATGAGGCCATTTCCTTAATCAATATCTTAAATGGGATGAATCCTTCTTTGAGAGTAGTTATTCTTCTGGAAGTAGTCTAGGTGATCAAATAACGAAAAGTTTAGTTATCTGAGGCTGGGTGACCATGGTGGGTTGGCACCAGCTGGCAGCCAAGCACCCATGCAGCTGCTCATTCACTCTCCCCCTGCTCTCCAAGGAGGAATAAGAAAAAGAATAGTGAAAAAACCTAGGGTTTGAAATAAAACCAGGAAAATTGTGCAGCAATTACAGTCACAAAGAAAGCAGACTCAACTCTGCTTGAGTCTGGGGAATGTAACTTTATTTAAAACATTAAATTACTACTTTGGGTATTAGGAAACAAGGAAGATAAACATTAAAACACTTAGGGAGAACATTTTCCTCCTCCTTTTTCCAGCTCAGCTTCACTGCAGGCCTCTCCTCCCACCTTCTTATTGTTGCAGGTTACACTGCGTCCCTCTCACATGATTGTTCCTTTTACCTTTAGTGTTCTACTCTCCTTTCTTAAATATGTTTTCCAGAGGCACCTTCCACTGGTGTGCTCAGCTGTGTTCTGCATTGGGTCTGGCGGCACCAGCTAGAACCAACAGTGCCAGGCACGGGGCAGCCTCTGTGTTCTCACAGAGGCCATCCTGCAGCCCTCTGTTGCCAGTATGCTGTAGTTTATACACAATACAGAAAGATAGATCTCCTCTAAAAAAAATTATTATCCATTTGCAGAGGTGAATCTGCAGTAAGTCATGCTTTGGAGTCAAGGTTTAGGCCCACTCAGATGGTAACAAAGCAACCATGCAGCAGCTGCTTGTTCACTCCTACCCCACCTGGGCTAGATGAGAAGGAGAAAATGCAATAAAAGGGTGGAGGGCTGTGGCAAAGGATAGGGAGGGCTCTCTCACTTATTATGGTCACAGGAAAAAGACAGACTCAACTTGGGGAAACAAAATCAATTTAATTTGAAAAAACTCACCACCAATTTACCAACTGAATCAGAGTAAATCAGTGAGAAAAACAGACAGATCTTAAAATCACCTTCCCCTCACCCTTCCCCTCTTCCTCAGCTCAGCTCTGCTCCTGATCTTCTACCTCCTGCCCCTAGTGGTGTAGGGAAGATCAGTCCCAGTCCATTCCAAGTTTTTTCTGTTCTTACATCCTCCTCGGAAACATCTCACAGTCCTCCCCTGCTGCAATGTGGCTTCCTTCCCATGACAGAGAGTCCTCCATGAACATATGTGATGATTTAAAAATCCTGCTTTCCCTGGGGGTGGAACTCTGAAATCTGAAGCGAGGAGTATGTGCTAGCCTGGGCCATGCCCAGCTCCACCCCGAGGGGCAGGCGGGAATGGGAAGAGGCGGAGACGTTCTGTTCCCACTCCCCCTTCCTGTCTTCATCACTTCCTGCTGGGACCCTATAAAAGCAGAGAGGGGCCTTTCTCACTCTCTGCTAAGCGTAGACAATGTCTAGAAGATGTCTTTAAGGCCAGGCTGGATGAGGCTCTAGACAGCCTGATCTAGTGGGAGGTGTCCCTGCTCATGGCAGAGGGGTTGGAACTGGGTGACCCTTGTGGTCCCTTCCAACCCTGACAGATTCTGATCTGTTTTAGCAGAGGACTTTAGAGCCCTAATGGCTCAATGATTGGACTTGATGATCTTAAAGGTCTCTTCCAACCTAAAGGATTCTATGATTCTATATGTTTCAGCACAAGAGTTCCAGATTAATATTTTACTGGTGCTAAATTGTCTAGTAGATATATTTTTTAGTAGACAATTTAGCTCACTCTCTGTTGGACCTTTCAGTGGGACACACACTGTTTTCTTTCTGCTGCTGTTTCCTGTTCTGGCATGTGGACAGTGGCTGTCTTGGGATTTGGGCATTTTCTCCGAACACATTTTTTCATCTTCATCTACACCTAAGAACTTTTCATCCAACTGCATCCATTGGAATCAAGGGAGCTTCAGCACAGTGCCTGGTTTTGTATTTTGGAAATTTATACCCCCTTACCTTGTTAGCTTTGCAATTCTTTTTTTACCCTGTTAATTCCTACCTTTCTTGCTTTCTGTTCCCTGTTAAATAATATATTTTAAAATCCAATCAACACAAAGCCTCTATTACCCCTGCCTTCCTTTGTTCATCTCTCTACCTGGGGAAAACTGAGGGACTGGGAGGGGAAACACAAATTCTGCTCTATGGGGTCCTTCCCTGAGCCCTTAAATGGAGACAACGCCTCGTACCAGTGTGGATTCCTCCTGTAGGCTGTAATCCACACAGAGACAGACTGCTCCAGTGTAGGCTTCCGTCAGAGTCATGGCTTTCTTTGGGATCCATACCCTGCTGCAGCGTGGGGTTCTCCAAGGGCCAGATTCTGTTCTGCTATTGATTTCTAAGGGCTGTCGGGGCTCAGCCTGACACCTCACCACAGGATGAAAAGGAACCACTGCTCCAGAACACTTCCCTCTGTCCTTCCTCACTGACCTGCATGTCCACATGGCTGTCTCTACTACGTCCAACTTTCCTCCAAAATAAAAGAACTCCCAGACCAAACAAAGTCAGCCAACAGGTTTTTTCCCCTCTTAAATATGTTACTGAAGAGGCACTGATGGGCTCAGCCTTGGCCCAAGGCAGGTCTGACAGGGACCTGGGGGAGCTTCCCAAAGTTTTTTACAGGAGCCACATGACTAGCCACCTCCCCCGCTACCAAAACTCTTACAGACAGAACCTCAACACAGCAGCATAAAAGGGTCAGCAGCACTGGAGTCTTTGATCCTCCAAGGTGGGGTATGGCGCAGGACTGCTGCCTGCCTCTCCAGGCACAGTCAGTCCACACTGTTGATTTAAATAGTGGTAGCAAAAGCTGTCTGGCAAATATCAGGACTAAATACAGTGTGAGCTACGAACACAATATCCACAAACATTTGTTACATTTTTTTTCCTGGAGTTTAACTTCTCCAGTGGCCATGTTTATGTGTCTGGCTTCAATTTTAAAATAATTACATTGTTTAATGAGACTCCTTTGAAGTGGCTGCAGAGCTTACACGGGGAAGCTCAGAGTGAAAGCTCCCACTATGTCACCTTGTCTACCTTGGTGGTTATTGTTTCAAAGGATTTCAACGAACTAGTCAGGCGTGATCCTGATCCTTTCCTGAAACACAATGACAACCCATAATCATATTGTTTTTTCTCATGCATCTTTTCCACTTAGATCCCAGGGGTTTAAAAACTCTCCAAGCTGATGTTAAGCTATCTACTTTGTAATTTCTTTGTCTGTCTTTGTATGTCTTCTAGACAATTTACCACCAGTAAAATATTAATCTGGAACTCTTGTGCTGAAACATATTATCTTCTAGGTATTGTCCACACTCAAGTATTTTGCTTAATGTCACTTTAACTTGAGTCATGGGATTTTGGTCTTCATTTGCAGGTAGATATATACTCTGGAGCTACAGAGCTGCATTGACCAGAAGCAAGTAGTGGAAAATGATAAGCAAGCCTGATGGATGTTAACAGATGTGAATTTTAGGTAAATACATAAAGGAAAGATACAGTAGTACATAATCTTTTTCAGTGCTTGCTGCATTCATTGGAGGGGTGACAAGGAGTATCCCCACACACTCCTGCTACTGTCTCCCAGGTAATATAGCAGAAGAGCACTGTGGATGTTTTCTCCTGTTTCTCTGACATCTTGGAAAAAAAATATATGAGAGGCAATTGGCTAACATTTGTGAAATTCCTATAGAAATTACATAGAGTGAGTAGATGGATCCATCTACCAACATCCCTTGAAATTTGCCCTGACACTTACCTGATGAACAAAAGAAATTTAGTGAACTAAATATATATGGGAATGGTTTGATTACCTTGAGTATTCATAAATATACCAATACCATTTTAATTTTTGTGAGGCAAAAAATCAGTGAACTCCAACGAGTGGCACACATAATAGTACTGGAAACATGACTGTAAGTATGTCAAAAGACAACATTTAAAATTAAAGGTTCTAAAAAATATCTTCAAGAATAATAAATCAAAAATTCTAAATAGAGGTTTCTGTCTGTTTTTTGTTTGTTTCTTTGTTTGTTTTTTGAATACACATTGAGACTGGGGAAAACAAAATCTTACCACTACAGGAAAATACAGCATAATGTTTCAAGTTACAAAATTATACAAGTGCAGAATTATCCAGCAGTAACTATTTATTCATTTCATTCTTTGCATTGTAAGATTTGTTAGATTGCTCACTTACCATGCCCATGCAACTGCAGTTTAAATTTATAAGGCTACTTTGCTTAACCATGTGTATACTAAAAGGTGCAGGTATATTCTATTCTCAGTCACATACTTAATTGTGATTATTCAGTTTATCAAGCAAGAAGTGAATCAACAGTGTCACTAGGTTTGTTTTAGACTGTCACATTCTTCCATTGTTGCTTTCAGAGTCCAATGGTTTCTGAGCTAAGAGGGCAGAAACTTAGACATTCTGAATAGTGAAGGAAAAATTGCTTTTGTCATTAAAACCAAACTATCCTGAAAAATAATGATTTGTATTTAATGAACTTTTTTTTCTTTACACAGGTGTTGCATGCATCAAGCTACCTTTAATTCGAGTAGTTTTAGTAGCACAACAAATATATACAGCTATTAACAAACAGTAGAGCATCGATGTGTTTGCTGATTTTGCACCAGAGCTTGTACAAAGGGAAAAAAATGTCAGTTTCTCTTCGATAATAACTAAACATTTATACTTTTAAGTTTTCTGTAGTGGCATTGTAACTGCTCCACTTCTTCTGCAATCTCTAGGTTGTGACTTGTATTATGTAGTCTTCTCTTTACCTTTAGGATTTCGATAAGTATTTTCTGAATTTGTGCAATCATACTCTTTTCTGTGTAAAAAGTAGTATTTTTTTTCTCCCTCAGAATTGTTAAAAAATTTATAAAGGCATCCATTTAAAAAACCTGAATCTACCTGATGGCTTGCTTCCAGAATGTAAAGATCAGCCATTAACTGCTGAAACTTGCTGTTCAAGAACCCAAGTCATAGCAAGATAGAAAAAAGCAGATGCTGTATTTTGGTAACAAGACTTGCTATTCTTTTCTGTAGCTGCAGATATTAAACTTATTTGTGCAAATGTGACAATAGCATAGAAATTGCAGATCTATAACAGTTCAGTCCCATTGTCACTTGTGATTTTCATGGGAAGTTTCGATGGTTAATAGCTTGATGGGTTACCAGCACTTGGTAACCCAGCCTTGACAAAAAGTCCAAAATAACAGCAGTCAGCAAGACAGGAACGTGCAGGAAAGAGTCTTCATGAGTGGGATGATCAAATTGTTTGAATGGGGATTTGCCCAAAACTGATCTGGTAAAGAGAAAGAAAACTATGCATCCAATTGAACAGTCAATTGGAGAATTAAGTGACCTCGGGGGGGGGAAAAAGTCATCTAAAAAGATATACAAGTGAAACATAAGGATTTGAAGCAGACAGAAGAAGAGGGGAACAGGGCAGTAATGACACTGGTGTCACCCTGCCAGATGTGGCACCAGGGGCTCTGCCTGGGTCTGGCAGCACAGCACCCCCACAGGCCACTGCCTCTGCCCCCAGCCATTGCCTCCAGCTCACCCACAGCCATCATGGAGACATTCTGAGACTTGCAACCTGGGGCTGTGGGGTCACCCACCTCTGATGGATAAGGGTATAAGGATAAGGGGCAGCCAGTGCACTCACATCTCCCAGAGCACTGAGAGGGTGAGAAAAGGTATCCCACACACCCAGGTGAAGGGGACCTGTACCACCCATGGCCTCTAAAGGGGTGCACTTGAATGTATAACTGTGTTGAAGATAAGAGGAGGGGTTGAGATTTATTCACATTATAGAAGGTATTTAGAAAACGCTTTGTTCCTTATGACCATTAGCAGTAGTATTGTGGTTTATCTGTTGCATTGCCAATATTGATCCTGAATACACAGTTCACTGATTATCAGTTAATTACACCTCATTAATAAATCACTAAAACCACTTCAATCCTGATTTGGTTTAAACTACATGAACTGAGCATGTTTTCCATGGGATAGGGGGTTGATTCACTAAAGAATGCCCTCTAAGCAGTTTTGAAACATGAATACTTATCTAGCTAGATGCACCCATCAGGGGTTTTTTTTTGCCATTCCAGCAGCTAATGTCAGATCAGTTTGCACTTGCACTGCATTTTAAATGAAGTTCTATGACGTGAAAAGTATTTTTTCTGGCAGTTCTGCTCCTCTCGGTTGAACAGTCTGAGTCTGGAATAGGACATGGGACTCAAGATCTTATTTTTTAATGGGCTGTGCTTTTTTTTTAGTGGGTTTGAGGTTTTATTTTTTTTTGTTGTTGCTGGTTTGTTTGCATTTCAGTGTACTTTTAATTCTTTCTAATTTTGTAGGGCTTTTGGAGTGCTTTTGGAGTTGTTTTGTTTGGCTTTTTTTTTTTTTTTACAGCCACAGAGTGACCTGTGGGAGACCCCATTAGCTCATGCTCTCTTCCTTGCCTTTGCATTGTATTCATCGCTCATTGATTTGCTGAGCACAGAGGGTGATAAATTATGTTTGGTACAGAGACATGATCTTCTACAAGTTAATATCAAAATACATCTGATTGGTTTCAACATTATTTCCAACATATTTGATCTTTTGTATTGGCTTGAAGTCCAAGCGTGTTAATCATGCTTGGCTGTTTGCACTGAAGAGTAAGAAGTAAATTCAAATCATAGCTAAAATCACTCCACTGTATGTTGAGGTCTACAACAACTGTTACATGCCTTAACTTGACAAGACCTTTTTAAGCCAGAGGCAGATCATGATCACCAATCATGAACACCAATTTATGGTATGATTCTAAGCCAGAACCAAAAGCTATTTCATGAATTTTCAAAGAGATATAAGAGAAGATTTCTATTTTCTAAGACCTTTAGGTGAGTCTTTTGACAAATTCTTTTAACAAACAATGAGGTTGAGTTTTCTGCTGGCTGAAAATACATTAAATAGGCTAAATATTTTGGCAAATCTCTGTAACTTAATTTACCTAATTTACACTAAATGTGTAGTTGGAATTACTTCTTTTGCCCTCTGCCTACAACACTGCCAAACTGATCTTTTATATCAGAAAATACACTCTGGAAGGTCAGGCCTGAAATCTGGTATTTAAAATTATCTTATTCTTTCTACAGAGTTTATATCCCTGTTATGTTTAGCTTTTTCAAATGTCTTTACTCATACAATGTCCTATGAATGTTTTCCTGTAGATTATTACCTCTTCTCATGCTTCTTCAGCTTCTAAATCTGTCTTTCTTCCTTCTGTTATTCTTTCTTTGAAAACTGCACAACCTTTTTATGTTAAAGAAACAAACAGCATTAATCTTTATGTCTACTATTTTAAAAAACTTAAATGTCATACTTATCTTAATATTTATATATCCCAAGTTCTGTAAATCCACGTATATTGGTTCCACTATATTCTATATAATAATTATTCAGAATTCACTATTTCATAATTTTCTGTGCATTGACTATTGGAATGACAAATTGCACTTGATATGGTATTAAATTAAAGTTACAGAAGAAGTTACTACCTCAGAGATTGTTAATATGCCATTTTTATTTTGAATGGCAAGCTGCCCAATAGAGGTAGATTGATATATAATTTAACTATTATCCATATTGAAGTAACTTGCATCTATTAATTTTTCAGAGGTGACATTAAAATATATCAAAAAGTCCCAAAACTATAGTAAGTTTTCCAGGCCATGAGATCAGATCTTTAAGTCTGTAAAAATACAAATAACCATCCAAGGAGAACTGAGGTCATCTGACACAAGTGCACAATGGAAATAACAGTTTTCTTTGTTAGGACAGACTACATCTTGGAGGTTTTAAAGCCTTTTGATTATTCTGTCAAAATCTCAAGCAAGTGACAGAAAGGACACTATCAGGTCCTTCAAAACCAGAAAAACTACGTGATACTTCTGGTATAGTAATGGGAATGTATTTTACTAGAACCTGATTGATTTTCTTTCTTAATTATGACTTTTAACACAAGGGACATTTATTACCATTATACTCTATTTTATCTATTCTAGCTGTGCATATTCGTGTTTTTAATTTTTATTAATCCTATTAATCTCAGAATTAGATAACATCTCATAGCAATTACCTACATATGCTAATTATGTATTATGTAAACTCTCCAGGTTTAAAATTGTTTCATAATTAAATTGATGGCCTATCCTTTAAAAAAAAAAAAAAAAAAAGAAAAAAAGAGAAAAAAAGAATAACTCTATCTTTAAATTTATCTCCTGTAAAGGGTTCTTTACTTATAGAGGTATATTTTTCCACTTGTTATTGATCTTATCTTTCAATGTTCCTAATCCCTAGAATACCTCTCTCCTCTAATGTTCTTCTATATGTCAAATCTTTCAGGACCTGATTCAGAACCCACAATAGGAAACACTATTCATGAGAAGTTTGATATTCTACTACTTTTTTAAAAAAAGAGTGACCATACAAAAGAACTTCATGTTATATTTACTAATCAGAAGGTCATAATACATATTTTTAACATTCTTTTCAGGCTTTCTTCCACATGTATTCTAATACCACAGAATCACAGATGGGTGGAGGTCGGATGGCAGCTCTGGAGATCAGCTAGTCCAGCCTGCTGTTCAAAGCAAGGTCAGGGTTGCTCAGGGCCATGTCCATCTGGGTTCAAATATCCCACTGAATGGAGACTGCGCAGATTCTCTGGGCAACCTGTGCCGGTGTTGAACCACCTTCATAGGAAAAATAAAATTCTTGTATTTAAATGGAATTTCCTGTATTTCCATTTGTACCCGTTGCCTCTTGCCCTGTCACTGGGCACCAACTGGAAAGAGCATGGCTTTTCCCTTTTTGCATCCTCTCAAGTACTTATATATAATTATAAAGTCCCCCTGACCCTTCTCTTGTCCAAGCTGATCATTCCCAGACCCCTCAGCCTCACAGGAGAAATGCTCTAAGTCATTATCTTCATGGCACTTTGCTGGACTCTCTCCAGTATCTTCATGTCTTTTTCACAGGGATTCCAGAACTGGACACTGCTCCAAATGTGCCTCACCAGGGTTGAGCAGAGACAAAGGGTCTCTTGGCAGTGTTCTGCTTAAAGAAGCCCAGCATGCTGATGACTTTCTCTCCTGCAAGCACCCATTGTTCAACTGGGTGTTCACCAGAACCCTCAGGGCTTTTTCTGCAAAGCTGTTTTCCAGCTTGGTGGCTCACAGTGTATACTGGTGCACAGTGTTGTTCCTCCACAGGTGCAGAACTTTGTTCCTCCTTTTATTGAACTTGAGGGTACTGTCAGCCCACTTTTCCAGCCTGCCAAGCCCTAGGCTGAGGACACAACTTGTAGGTCCTTCCAACTGTCCCGGTTAGAAGGCAGAATTGTGTCCCACCTCCCTTATCCCTTAGTTCTCCCAGGTAGAGAGGTAAATAAAGGAATGCAGGGGTAATGAAGGCTTTGCACCAACTGAAAAGTTAACAAAATGAAATATATTATTTAACATGGAACAGAAAGGAAGAAGGGTAGGGGTTTAACAGGGTAAAGGAATTACAATAACAACAAAGCAAGGAAGGATAAAATTCCAAAAATACAAAACTCAAATGCTGTGCTGAGGCTCCCCAGTGCTGGATCTTGCTGGATTGAGGTGGATGCACAATCCTTGGACGTTGATGGAGGTAGGGAATGAGTCTGTAGATCAGGCCCAGGTCCCAAGATGGCCACGGCCACGTGCAGCACAGGGAACCACAAAGCAGCAGAGCAGCGTGTCTGCGGCCAGGACTCCAGCAGACAGGAGAAGAGAAAAGAGCAAGAGAGGAAGAGGTGTGTCTTCTCGCCCCTTTTATAGACCCCAGCAGGAAGTCCCGAAGACAGGAAGAGCAGAGTGGGAATAGAAGAGGTCTCCACCCCTTTAATTCAGGCTTGCTCCTGGTTTTAGATTTCAGATATCCACCCACCAGGAGCAGGAGGTTTCAAACCATTACACCAACACACAATTTTGCATTGTTGGCTGCTGATACACATCAGTCCACACTTGGTAGATTAGTTCTTGGATCTGTTCAAGGTAACCAGTTAACATAACAGAAAATGTATTCTCTATGTTACTTCCATGATTTCATGTTGTCTTCTCAATATTGGTTGGTGTTTTGTAGAAACATACTGTGAAGACAAGTAATTTTCAGCTAGAATCTTTTCTTACTTCATTTATAATTAATTATATCTATAAATGAGAACAGCTCCAGTAAGGAGGCTGAGAGAGACAGAGTTGTGTTCATGTTATAAATGTATTGGTTTGAAATATCTTGAGGGCCTTGTTTCACAAACCCCAGATAAGAGAACGTGATCTTCTTCACTGTTTTTAGAATACTGGGTTTCTCTCTTGCTACAAATGACTTGAAACATGGACACCTTAATTTTTTTTTCAGTGAAAGAAACATTTTTCTAGAGAGTTGTCTTCCAAAATAGTTGACCAGTGTTAGGAATCTGCAAAAAGAAGCTGGAATCCAACTCTTAGATACTCTGTGCTCTTCCTAGTATCCTGTCATGCCAATTCATGACAAAAGCCTTGCCACCTTGCCTTGTGACTTTATCATAAGTATATTTATTCAAGGTGGGTTGTTTTTTTTTTTTTATTTTTAACTTGTTCAGGTTTTCTACTCAGAACTAATCCTTAGTTTTGCATATGGTTTTATTGCTACAAATACACAGAAATGATGGACAAAAATGTCTTGTTATATATCTGGGTATAAGAGTGAAGTATGCTGATTATGCCTCTAAGTCATTCTACCGAGACTTGCGTAAAGGTCAAAGAAACTGGTGCATGGGAAGCCAGACTTCTCAGCAGAAAGGTCATGCTGCCACTAAGAGGAATGGCAGGACCAACAGAGAGGCTACTCCTGTTAAAATAAGCTTGAACCACCCGACAGCAGCAGATTGTTTAATTTTCAGATTGTAACAAATCATCCAAAGTACATTATCTTTTTCTTTCTTTCCAGCTATTTTAAGAAGCATTCCACTTTTAAAAAGACTGGTTCTGGTCAGTAGGCAGAAAAAAAGGAGACTTTTATAGCAAAGGAACAGCATTCATAAATGTAAAAAAGAACAGCTAGGCATTTAAAGTGAACTTGTTTCTCAACTGACTAGCACACAACCGTGATTTCCTTACCTGAGGGAACAGCTGTTCCCTTTCACTATGTCCTATGTCAGGACTGTCCAGCAGGGAGCAGGCAGCCTGTGGCAATCCATGGCAATTAAGAGTCACTTCTCTCTCTCCATCCACAGATATGGTCATTTGCATTTATTAATCTGTACTTTATCTGCAGAACGGATGCATGAAAACCAAAACCCTTGAACAAGACATGTCACAGTTTAAATTCTTGGAGTGGGCAAAAAATCTTATTTGCATGAGATAGTGGCTCCAAACAAATTTTCTTAGGAAGCCTTAAGAGAATATCTTATGAGATTTTAGATCAAGTTTCCAGTCTAGCTCCCTGAACAGCTCACCTCATACTTATATTGCCAGAAATCCTGGAGAAGACGGACATACACAGCAATGGAGAGGAGAGTTGAGTGAGAGCAAGGTGAGTTGACGGTGTGTGAACTTTGGTCACTGTAACTGTAGTGAAATGCATTGCTCATGCTTGGGTTATCTGGGAGAAGAGACCAATGTTGAAACCAAACAGACCTTTCTGTGTTGCAAATTTTGATTTTACCGAGAGCCCTTCATAATTTACAAATCAATATTAGTAGGGAGGGCTGGAGATGATCTAGTGCTATGCTCTCTGCTAAAGCTGGTTCACCTAGATCAAGTTGCACAGGAATGTGTCCAGCAGGGTTTTGAATATCTCCAGAGAAGAAGATATCACAACCTCTCTGGGCAACTTGTTCCAGGACTCTGTAACCCTCAAAGAAATTTTTCCTCATGTTCAGATGGAGCTTCCTGTGTTCCTGTTTGTACCCATTGCTCCTTGTCCTATCACCAGCAACCACTGAAAAGAGACTAGCCCCATCCTCTTGACAACCACCCTTTAGATATATATGAGCATTAATAAGATCCCCTCTCAGCCTTCTCTTCTCCAGCCTAAATAGACACAGGTCTCTCAGCTTTTCCTTGTAAGAAGGATGCTTCTGTCCCCTAATCACCTTTGTAGCCCTCTGCTGGACACTTTCCACCAGTTCTCTGTCTCTCTTGGACTGGGGGACCAAGAACTGAACACAGTACTCCAGGTATGGCCTCTTTAGGGCAGAGTAGAGGGGGAAGAGAACTTCCCTCAACCTGCAACTCACACTCTTCTTAATGGACCCCAGGATGCCATTGGCCTTCTTAGCTAAAAAGTCACACTGCTGGCTCATGGTTAATTTGCTGTCCCCCAGGATGCTGATAATTCTGTTTTTGCAGAGGACTTAGTAGTGTTGGCTTGATGGTTGGACTTGATGACCTTGGAGTTCTCTTCGATGCTAAAGTTTTCTATGATGCTATGCTTGGGTGCTTCTCTGTGCAGCTGCTTTC
>NW_008628936.1:0-46962 GCF_000691845.1 Merops nubicus
AGAGCTTGTACCCGTCTATCCCTGCATAGCTGTTCTGGCCTTCACATTGGCAAGGATATAGATGTTAAATAAAAAATCTTCATGGGCAAGTTAAATTCCAGTGCTTAATGACAAGTTATCATTGTAAGAGATTTTAATGTATGTAATTTAAAAAAAATAATAAATTGACATGTAGTCCAGCTCTGGGGTCCTCAGAACAAGAAAGACATGTTGGAGCGGGTTCAGAGGAGGGCCACAAAAATAATCAGAGGGATGGAACAACTCTGTTCATCCTGGAGAAGAGAAGGCTCTGGGGACCCCTTATTGTGTCCTTTCAGCACTTAAAGGTGGCCTGTAGGAAAAATGGGGACAGTCTTTTTAGCAGAACCTCTTGTGACAGGACAAGGGGTAATAGTTTTAAACTAAAAGAGGAGAGATTCAGACTAGACATCAGGAGGTAGTTTTTTACAATGAGGGTGGTGCAACACTGGAAAAAATTGCCCGAAGAGGTGGTGAAAGCCCCATCCTTGGAAACATTCAAGATCAGGTTTCATAGGGCTCTGAGCAACCTGATCTAGTTGAGGATGCTCTTGCTCTCTGTAGGGTCGTTGGACTAGATGCCTTTTAAAGGTCCCTTCTAACTCATATCATTCCATAAATCTATGATTCTGTGATGCTAATACAGTCTGAAGCACATTTTGCTTGCTACACATCCTGTTCTTACTACACATCCTGTTCACTACATCTGGGCTGAGTAAAAAGGTCACTCTTCCAGCCAAATCCCAAATATTCACCATCACTTTCCTAGTCAGTAGTTAGCACTTTTCCCCCATCTTTCCCTTCCTTCCCTAACATGCTTCTGCTCTTCCATTTACTGCCCTAACCACTGCCTAATCTAGTGCTTTCCAAATGAGTGGACCCGAAATCATGCTTTTAAAGCTTTTAAACCAGCCTAGTTCTTTACATTTGACCAGAAAAGACTTTTTTTCCCCCCCTTGCATTTGTGCAAGGAATTCCTGTTACTGCTTTGCCAACACCACCATTCACGTTCTCAGCAGCTGACTGTGTAGAGAGGGGCCTGCGTGGATGGTTTGTGACTATAAGAGAATGTCATATCTGGTAAAATATTCTCACATGCTCTGTTTGGTCATTTAAGAGTTACTCTAATAGAATTATTACGAATTTTGCATTCTTATTCTTTTATAATACAGCTACGTTGAAGACAGAGTGTCATCAGTACATAATAATTTATGAATATCTGACATGTTTTCAAAGACATTATGCAAGTGTTACAGAAGAAATAGTAAGTATGATGGAGAGATTTCTAGACTTTTTGAGAAAGTTCAAGTCCAGACCACAGCAGATCACAGATGTTTCTTCTAAATATCAGGAGAAAAGCAGCTATCAGATGTTCCCATATGAGCACTACTGTACAGATTTGCAGCTGTTTAACATTCATAGAGACAAACATTTTCAAATTAGAGCTCACTTCACCAAAGTTTGAGTCTTCCAAACAAAACTAAACAACTCATTGCTTGGAGCACACAATACCAATCCAAGGCATGAATACATATTATTTTGATTTTTGGCAATAACAGGTTTGTTAGTACACCCATGAGACTGAAGCCTGAAACCCATACTTATATAAGCAACCTTTCTACATGTGACTGTACCAGCCGAGCTCAGTAGCCATGGACTATTTGTGGGGAATTCTGGGTGAAGTTGCATTTAACACTTTCTGTTGGTGATATAATTTGGGTCCTTTTTTGCTTTTTAAGCCATCAGATGACTCTAGGCATGCTAAGCTGTGTGGTTATGAGGGGAGAACAAAGATCATGCAGAAGCGACTGCCTCTTTGCTGGCTTTTGTTTTAACTGAGGCTTCAATTCCTTTTGTATTAGTCACAAGTCATGATATTAACAAAATACATAGACTATCCCATTTTGAGAAAACATCACTGGGCTGTAGGAGAAAAGAAATTGCCTCTTCTTGTAAGTGAAGCTTTGAACTTCCAGAAGCTGTAGTTCTTTAATAAGAAAAGCTGAAAACTAAAAAAAAAAAAAAAAAACCATAAAAATAAAAAATTACTTTTTTTTTTTTACAATTTAGTTCTGATTTTCTGATTACTTGATTCCTAAATTTTATACAGGCCAGGGTGTGCAGTCACTTCATGGTAGGGAAGAGTTTGCCTAAGAAGACAAGAAGCCCCACTCCCCTCTCTGCAGAAGCACCAAAGCAGGGGCTGTCCTTTCCTCACTCCCAATGAGAAAAGCTTTCTATGGGAAAAAGGCATAAAGCTAGGAAAATGGCTCTGATTCCCATTTCTGCAGGCTTGGGGGTTAAAGCTGCTCAGTCTACAAGCTGTGAATCAACAGGAGTGCTCCTTTCACAAAACCCATGGCTCTGGGGCTGTGCAGGGGGCTGGGCAAGCAAGAATTCTGCAGCAATTGCCCAAGCAAACTATTAACAGTGCAAACATGAGAGCAGTGCCTTTTGTGCAAGATGGATATGGGAATACGTGTGTACAAATCAACCTTCTCAAATCTCCTTCCCATTGAAGGTCAGTGGCATTATCAAACTTCATTTTAGTAAACTATTGGGGGTTTTGCCTTAAAGTGGCCCATGCTGATGCCAAGATTTCAAGCAGTTGAGTTGAGTAACGCTGTGTGAAGTGCCTTGAAAACAGAAAATTCTTCCAGTCTATGATTTCTTTATGATACATTACTTTGAAGATGTTAACATTTTCATACACTACTCTAGCTCAGAGAAGGAAAATAAGCTTCCCACCCCTTTTCCTTTCTCCAGTGAGAGAAAAATCACCCTGCTGAGATCAACAAGATACAGAAACTGCTCAGCAGGGAAATCTACAGGAAATTACAGTCCCTGCTGGGAAGGGCAATGCCATTAGAGAGGATCTCCATTTCTCCTTTGGGAAGAGGTATATGATAAATACAGGCCACTGAGAAAGCAGTGATGGGGAACTGCTCTGGGCACGGAGAATCGTTCCTTCAGGGACCCGTCTCAGCGGCTCTTCTGGGGAACCTGCACTTCTACCACTGCTTTGCAGGCTTCCCATCTCTGAAGCGAAGCTCCTTAAAGATACCAGTTCCTAACATTACATCTTCCTTTCTCAGCCAACACACTATGAGCAATTATCAGCAAAACTTAACACCATTTACTTTCCAACAGCCCTTTGCCCTGATGCTGTTTTACACATTTGCTTTAAAACACCAATACCACTATTGCCAGCAGACAATGATTTGTTCTGGCAGGATAACCCTCTGGAGCTCACATATCTGGGCCCATAATAGTTCTGATTTTGAAGCAGAGGAAGCAGTGAATTCACAGTTCTCCTCCAAGTCCTCTGTGGAAGCTGGAGAAAGCAGTCACGGTACACATCCATCTGTGGTCATAACCTCAGAAGACTCATGTGATACCAATGCTGTTGTCAACCATTTCTTTCCAACCTAGTTGCACACTGTGTCATTTTCAGTAAGCAGTAGCATTTCATGGGCTTTAAATCATAACGTCTGTTTTGTTTAGCTTCATTCATCTATCTCTTTTCCTACTAGACTGACGTTGCAACTGCCAGCCTCTCAGTTTTCCATTAAATAGATGGCCTACAAGTAATAAACTTTGGTTTGTTGCTACTGTACTGTAATTTCACAGTGCTAAGTATAGATCAGCGTCTGACTCCTCAGCATTTTCCAGGAGCTTCTGTATTATTTTAACACCATATTCTTGTTATCCCTGTAGGATAAGAGGTTACAGTCCAAACCCAAACTTCCCTGCAAATTGCTACTTTACATGCTCACAGCCTCTTGTCAGAGATTTCTCCATGAAGTACACCACTTCCAGTTCAAGAGATAACCCCAGTCACTTGTTTATTCTTATAGCAGTTCTTCACCTGAACTAACAATCTAAAAACACCCTGAAGGTTTTCCCAGATAGCATTTGCAGATCTTGGGCTGAAGGTCTGGGACCTTTTTTCTCCTGTGTATCACCAAACTGTGCTCTTAAAACTGGTGGGAAAATGTCATCAATAGGGTGACTGATGTGCAGGTTGCCCAGGTTGCTCCAACCCTCTTTGAGAGAAAAGGCAGCCTTGGTAGGAATGCCTCAGACTCTACCACTAGGCTGTTCCATGAATTTCAAGCAGACAGTCAGGGTTTGTTGGTTTGGCTTAGTTTATTTTTTAATAAATGATTTCCCCATCACTACCTCAGAAGCAGCAAAGTTCTGGGGTGCAGTTGTCACCTACTTGTTGTCATCTGAGATGACACCCACGCATCAGCCCAGTCTTGTGCCATCCTCTTAAGTCTACTTCATCTTCTTGCCCAGAGCATCTTTAGCAAAGCAAATATTCAACGTAACTTTGGCACTCACTAAAAGCGAATCAGTACTATTAGCACCATAATTACTAGTAGTCATTAAGCACTACTCAGCACAGTGGGAAGTATTCTGTAATGATATCCATGGAAAATTTTACAACCCTGCATAAGTAGAAAAAAACAAACAACAAACAGCTCCTAAAAAGAGCTCATGTTAAAGGCTGGCTTAAACCTTCTAAAATTTACATTCTCTTTTCTGATTTTGATTTACAAACTCCGTATGTTTTGGGGTTCTTCTAGCACTCAGGAATTTTTGATCAGACAAATGTGTTTCTGATAAAGTATTTGATAATGTTGTACGTTTTGCCTGCCTTAAAAAATTTTGGGCTGAATTTATTAAGGAACTCATCAAAAGATCCTCTGTGTAGCTACATGTCAAAGCCTAACCAGGAAAGACTGAGGACACTCCTAATGAAAAACTACTGAAGGGCAGCCCAAATTTGGGACTCAAACAAACAAACAAAAAAGAGGTTTAGTTGACAGATGGAAATGTTCAAGGTGTCCTTGGCATCAAAGAGCAGCATGTCAGATAAGCACAAGACTTTACTACCTCTTCAGGACCTGCTGTGGTATTTTGAACACAGCTTTCAAAAAAATCTGAGTCTTGCCCTTACGTTCCTCTGGGGATCAGAGTTGCTGAATCTAAGCGAAGAACTCGGCTTGGAGAAGGGTTCTGGCTAGAAGTATCCCAACAAGATAACATAAGAGTATTGCATATAAGATGTTGGGAAACCATGGTGAAAAGCAAAAATGAACAAACATGAACTGAGAACAGCCCAGTTCCTTCACCAGTACTTCCCTCATAGAACAGCAGAGATGAGGAGATACAAAAGTAATTAAGAACCAAAAGTAATTAAAATACCAACACTCTTGGACACTTTGCAACCTTAAGTATGCTGTCAAAGGTTCCTTAAGGATGATTCATGCCTTCCTGACATTTTGAATATGATTTAATAAAATGTCTGATTTGCTAAGTGTCTAAGTTTTTGTGACTGGTACATATTTTGTCTTAAAACAACTCATACATAACCAAGCTGAATTCTGCCTGTATATCTCAATTTCTTGATACTACTATGATACCATTACTTTGATCTTCTTAACCCTTTTACAAGCCTTCCTAACACATCCTACTTCCGTCCCCATCCTCCTTCCATTTTTTTTACTCTGCTTAGACGCCTCCCAGAAAACAAAAATATAACTGGGAAGTCAAGAAAAGTTCAGGGCTCTGAGCACTTTCCTAGACTCGTAACAAAAATGACTCCAACATACTACTGAATCCTCAGGATACAAATGAAACATGCAACACACAGAAAAGCTCCTGGTTTTTTCCCTCCAAAGCTGGAAAACAACAACAGCAAAGATGGTTTTTCTGGCTGTGGAGAAGTCCAGCTTTAGAAGGCTATTCATAGAACAGCAATTTCTAAAATTTGAATCATCAGCACCGGGTGACAGTCAGCCACCATTTATTGCCCAGAACAATGTTGCATAGTGTTATTCAGTACAATCTTCCACAGTCATGTCCGGTTTCTCTTTTGTTGTATTTGTTTCTGTCCTTCTCTATATCACAAGCTACAGAAAGATCCTTTTCTGCCTCCCTTACCTCATCCTCTCCCGTCACGTATTTTTCTTATTTTCATTTACCCTTGTGGTCTTTATGTAATATTTCTGGGGTTTCAGAGCTCTTCTAGTCTATGTGCATGGTTTACAAAATATTAACTTAGACTTTTTGTGCAGAGCTGTGTTTGCAAACGGATGAATCACAAACCTCATACTTTTTTTTTTTTTTTTTTTGAGAATTAACTTCTACAGAAAATCCAGAGTAGCTGCAGTTTAGATAGAGAATTTCTCAATATCTTATGTCTAAGGGAAAAGAGATAACTTAGGTCAAACTTCCACTGTCAAATAAATGTTCAGAAGTCAATGAGGGGTGAGTGTAGAAGAGTTGACAGGAACATTGGCTTACAAGGAAATGCTGGGCTCACTGGGTACTTGCCTGTTCTCAGGTGCAGTTCCATCATAAAATGAGAACTGTGGGGATTAAAAGAAAAAGTCTCACTACAGTGTCTACCAGAAGAAACCAACTGAATTCTCCTCTTCACTTAGAACAAGGCTACAACTGGTTGAGAAGTTCATGGAAGTTACTGAATTGATGATGTCAAATTGCTCCATCACTGAGTGCCTTTGACACTGAATGAATAAAATGCTTGTTCCCAGTCTAGAACTACTGACTTGCATAGCAATCATGTAGCCAGCCTAAATTACCTTATTTGCAGAAAGCCAGCAGAATGGGGTAGACTGAACCTTGAAGCAGACCAGACTCTGCCAGGCAAAGCCTGCAGCAAGCAAAGCCTGAAAGGTGCAAGTGGGAAAGGTAAGACCAGGATAAATTTTGCAAAGAGCTGCTTTTTAAAAAAAATTCTCCTGTCTGGGTGGGTTGGCTTGGAACTGAAGAAGAAGAGTCCAAGTCCTGCAGAGGGACCTCAGTTTCTGAGGGTACCACTCCAAGGGTGGCAAAGCTTGAGAAATGGATCATACTCGCTTCACACAGTACTGGTTGCCTTTTGTGTGCTGGTTTATGGACCTTCCACACTCCGTTTCTGAATGTCCTGGTTTGAGCTAGAACAGCACTAATTCTGTTCAGTGATTTTACTTTACAGCTAAGTCCCTTCTAACTGCACTTGCTCAAGTTAACAACATATTTCTGCAGACAGTGCCTGCTTCTAGCAATGATAAGACTCAACGTTTATAGTTACTAGCAAGGGGAGGGGCAAGCAACATTATCAATGCAAGCTGGGAGAGGAGAGAGCAGTCCTTTGGAGGAAGACTTGGGGGTACCAGTAAATGAGAAGCTGGACATGAGCCACCAATGCACAGTGGCAGCCCAGAAGGCCAATCCAAGCCTGGGCTGCATCAAAAGAAGTATGGCCAGCAGATGGAGAGAGGTGATCCTGCTGCTCTGCTCTGCCCTGGTGAGACCTCACCTGGAGTCCTGTGTCCAGCTCTGGAGCCCCCAGCACAAGAATGACGTGGAGCTGTTGGAGCGTGTTCAGAGGAGAGCCACAAAAATGATCATAGGGCTGGAGCTCCTCTCCTATGAGGACAGGCTGAGGGATTTTGGGTTGTTCAGCCTGGAAAAGAGGAGGCTCCGGGGAGACCTTATAACAACCTTCCAGTACCTGAAAGGGGCCTACAGGAAAGCAGGAGAGGGTCTATTCACAAGGGTTTGTAGTGACAGGGTGAGGGGTAATGGCTTTAAGCCAGAAAAGGGGAGATTTAGGTTAGACGTTAGGAAAAAGTTCTTCAATACGAGAGTGATAGATCCCTGGAATAGGTTGCCCAGAGAGGTGGTGGAGGCCCCATCCCTGGGCACATTCAAGGTCAGGCTTGATGACGCTCTGAGCATCTCCTAGTTGGAGATGTCCCCACTTATTGCAGGCGGGTTGGATGAGATGACATGTGGAGGTCCTTTCCTACACAATACATTCTATGATTCTATTCCTATTTGCAGCCAGACAAGCTTAAATAGCTGCCACATTCTGTCCCAGCACCTGATGGCTGAACAGGCTGCAGAAGAGCCCTTTCCTTGCCTATAAAACTCAGACAACAAATAGGGAGAGAGCTCCCCACATCTGTTCCACTCACAGCAGAGGGTATTTAAGAGTATTTAATCCTTTAAATGAAAAGCCTGCTTTTGCATTAAAACTTGAAAATTAATGATGCCTTGTTCCTTTTGTCTGGATGCTCAGGTGCCAGACTGTCCTCCTCCACGGATGTCACTGTGGATCTGCTGTGGAAGGAGGAGATAGAAGGATGGTGGCTCATTACTGCAGAGACAGCCTCTCTTCTCCCTAGAGCTTCAAGATTGTAAGTTCCCAAGCAGGGAATTGGAAAACTAGTTTATAAACTAACAGAAACAATGCAGATCAGGGACAAGTATGCTGTTTTCCTTCTCTGTTTAAAGTTTTCTTTTTATAATTTTAAATAATTTGTTGAGTTCATCAAAACCAAGTCTGACACAGGATAAAAAAGCCTCAACTTGTTTTTGTCTTCTTACAAAGACAGTTTAAATCTACTTTTTAATAAGCATTTCTAATCCTCCAAGTTTCTTCAGCCTAATTCTCCCTGAAAATACAGCGGCCAGTCTCCCAAATTATATTTATTCTTTATCTGGTTGAAGAAGAGCTGTCAGAGACCAGCATATGAAACAAAGAGGCTTCTTGGTATTTCAGTGACACTCTGCGTCAGAGAACTTCTTGAAGAGCATGAGATACAAAGGTCTAATTCTTCCCTTGCACCTTGGGAAACCCAATTTTGGGTTTTCAGTTCCATCTGCAGAGAGAACAGCGAAGCATATGCGAGGGTGGGTGGGAGGGAACAAACACGGCACAGATGGCAGGGAATATATTTATCTACCCTCTCCGCAAGCTGCTGACTGATGTTCTCCTTCAGAGTAGAAAAGATCTTCTCCTTGATCCCACTTACCTCCTTTAGGTAAAGGTACATCCCTTGGGCAGGCCTTGGGAGCAGCTGAAGCTGTTGCTGAGGTACTTGCTGTGGGTCTTGAGCATAGTCAAGCCCCCCTCCTAAGCTGCAAGGCTGCCAGTTACAGCAATACCTCCGCAGCCTTTCGTTTTCTGAGCAAAAGCAGGACGGTACCTTATCATTTACACTGTCTGGATTCTGCAGTTCCCATGCTTATTACCTCTTTAGACTCCAGTTTGCACTGCCAAAGACCAAACATCTTCTGCTTAAAGATGAAATACAGAAAAAAAGCATGATCATAACTCGATCCATGGTAAATCTTGAAGAGCTTGGATGGCAGAGGTAGGTGTGAACAATACTGCTAGCAGCCTCCAATTTCTTTATTTTCTGTTTTTACTTCCCCCACACCCACACTTTTTGCAAGACATTTTAAAATATGTGACATTAGTAAGAACAAAGCTGCAATCTTATTAACTTTCTTGTGCTAATAAGCTTTGTCATCAGGGTTTTTTTTCTTAAATCAGAAAAATCTATTTTATCAGCAGTAGCAGAAAAATGCTGTGTTGTTGACTAAGGCATGACTATTAACAAGCAGAGTATTTCTTCTACAGAATATTCTTGCAGATATCAGCAAGTGTGATGTATTCCCTTACACTGAGTACCTTTCTGATATTCAGAATAAGAGCAAAAAGAATCACTGCAGCTGTGTTCAGACTAGATTCAAAATAGCCAATGGAAAAAGCAGAGAATCAGTTGCATAAATAGCAAATTATGGCATTGTTTGGTGCTCTCATGATGTTCTATTTGAGGGAATACAGCATGCCATTTGAAAATGAACATTTTGTTACTTTTTCTGGTTATTTCTGGGTTTGTAGAGTTCCTTACTGTTGTGCAAAACGCTTGGCTTCTTTTACCATTGAATGTGTTCAGGATACAAAAAGAATTAAATGCCTTATTATTTGCATGCTTAAGCTATAGAAACTTCTACCGCTTCAGGGGCACCATCAGCGACATAAAAGGACAAAGATGTCTGAAAGCAGATTGCTTTCAGGTATTTATTCTTGCAAGTTTATGTTGCAGTACCATCTAGAAAGGCTCTGCAGGAGGGCATCTCATCAGAGAATAATTACTCCTCACTCCAAAACAGCTTTGGGTGAGAGAGCTGGACTTAATTGCAAACTGAAAAGGAAACCTACACGCTATGCACTTAGGCACCACTTTGCACTTTGCAATCATCCAGTGTTGATATCCAGCAGCAAGGAGATCTCTGCTCTTTCCTCTCTCACTAACCTTCTGCTCCTGAAAGCATCAAATAGGTTCAACCAGAGCTAAACAAAAGCAAAGCAAGTTGTCTCTTCCAGACATGATACCCAGCAACACAAACAGTCCTCAAAATATCCCAGACCATTGATTAACTACCAGGGTAATCTGATCTTTCAAACTTTACTACCAGATTATGTCATTATCTCCCTCCCCTCACCTTTTGACCCCTTACTTCCCAAGGTTAAATATTTATTTATGGTTTCAAACTCATTTTGATAGCCAAAATCTAGCCTATACCTCTGACATCAAACATATTTAGCTGACTATATGCACAGAGTGTGCATGTGGCTGACTTAAGAAGGTTCTTGGGTATGAAGTTAGCTTGGGAACACTATATACCCTGCTGACTACCAAAAACAATTTCCAAGGCGTGAGGTGCAGGGGTTGGGGTGTGTGGAGAGTGGGGAGGGAAGGCTTTAAAAAGCTGCCTGCCCCTGTGATTTTCAGCTCTTTGAAAAAGCAAGAAAGAACAGAAAAGCATCCCTGGTGTGTGGTTAAGATAACTACAAAGGAACTATTCTTACCAGGTTCCTTCAGTAAAATGAAGGGTGCTTTGATTGCATTTTTGGCCTTGCTAATCTGACAGATACTGATGGATAATTTGGAACAGCCAAAATCTTTGTTCTAAAAACATTGACTCACATATGCTACATCCAGATGTTTTACTGGATTCTTAACAGATATCAAAGCTTTCTTTAAATACTTGGAAACTGCATTTTATGTAGTTAAGCGTGCATGTATGCAGGGGAAGCAAAAGATACGAGGAGCTCCATTAAGAGCAGCTCATGGAGGAGTATTTATGCCCTCCAACAGGAGCACTCTAAATAGAAAAACCCAACACTTTGTTTCTGCCTAATCAAGTTTGAAAATTAATAGCACCAAGACTCTTAATGAGCAATTAGGGCTTTGCAGGCTGGGCTCTCCAACAGGTAGAGGAGCCTTTGTGCAAACACTGCAGTGCTGACTTCCCACCACTCCATCTCACAGCCAGATCAGCAGCAGGCCAGTCTGCTGGAACCAGCCAGCTGCCACCTGGTTGCCCAGGCAGAGACATGCCCATGACTTCTGGCAGCTGGCCCTTCAGCTCTTCCAGAGGTAAGGGCTCCAGTGTCCCCCCTCCACTAAGACTAAGGAAAGGAAGAAATCTTTTGTCTGAGAGCATGTGGGGGAGGCACCCCCAACCCATAAGCAGTCTGAGTAGGAGGCTATGACTGAAAGCAAGCCATGCACACACTGGGGCTCTCAGCAGCACTCTTCTCCCCCGACAGGGCCCAAACCACTGCCACTGGAGAGCCGCAGAACAGGCACGGGACTGTGAAAAAATATTCTGAAAAGAGAGAGACGACTGCTTGTGGGAAATTAAGACATGCAGATAAATCCCAGAAGAGCACGAATAGAGGCAGCAGGTTGCAGCAGGGGGGCTGGGAAATGAAGTGCTGTGCAATTCACAGAATTTGAGTCATTCGAAACTGTTGCCCCAGTCTGATTCTCCACAGCTCCTGGTGGATGAAATTTTGCACACTGGCTATTTTGCCCTGCAGTCACTGCTGGATAGACTCAGTACTGAGGGTTATTTATCCCTCCATACTGAGTGAACAGGTGATCAGTACATACACAATTTCACCCCAAGAGGAGCAATATTCTTCCATTGGGTAAGCTTTTTAGTAGAGAAGCCTCCTAGTAGAAAACAAAAATCCAGACAAATTGCAATGCACACAGAATGTGACAAATACTAAGCACAGACTTCCTGATCTGATCGGTTCTGATTCTGATCTGATTTTCAGTATCTGCTGCTGAAGTGCTGCTTTTGCTTCCCCAGCATGCCAGTGGAATGAAGTAAGTCACAGAAGCAAGTATTAGATATTGCAACAGAGAAAAGGATCTCCTGGGCAAGTAGGATCAGGCCGTTCCTCTGTGCCTGTTTGCAATAGCATGGGGTTTGTCAAACATTAAGGTGAGGAAAGTCAGGTTTAGACAGTTCACTGGTGAGAAAGCAACTCAGCCAAAATGCTGGCTGCTTTTCTAGTTTAGACCAGTGTAGTCTGCAAACAACAAAGAAGCATTAGCATCAGTAGTGGCAGCCTTACCCTGGCTGGTAGCAGCCCAAAGCATGTCTAGTTGTTAGTTAACAATCAGGGTTAAATGGAGTCCCAGCATCACTTTCAGCACACAGGCAGCCACAGGAACATGGTAGCTGAGATCTCCACACACAAGAGTCCATACTGCAACTTCAATTCAATTCCCCTTTCAAACTCAGAGATGTTTTCCATGTTACATAGAACATAATCACGCAGTTTCATGGGACTTGTTTCCTCCACTGCTTTTGGAATGCAAATACAGCAGCACAAGCCTCCTTCCCACACCACGGATTCCCATCCCTCAGAAGTTTCAAGCTATGCCAAAGGAGAGTATCAGTCTACCTTCGGTACCCACTGGCAGCAGCCACACAGAGCAAAGCAGCCTTTCCTCCTGAGACTGGGCTCACACAGGTGGGAACACAAGTTCCAGGAGCATTTTCACTAACCATGTGAAGCCCAGCACAGGAACAGAGAACCCTTTGGGCTGCTTAGGCAGCAGAGCTGAAGTTCTCTGGAGCTCTTCAGAGAAGTTTCAGTCTTTTATGTAAAGGCAAAGACAACAGCTGTGCTTGCAAAGATGGATTCTGAAAAAAAAGGAACTACTAGAAAAAATGTACTCATTAAAAGACCTTTATTTTGGTTGCATGGTTAAAATTCTGAAGCCCATTTATGCTTACAGTTACATTGTTCCTAGACATTATTTCATAGCTGACCATGTAAACAGTGTGTTCTCCATCAGCCTAGTGTACGAGATAAATACAGATTAAGTGACTTTCGTCTGTACACTCTTCATATTAGTTCATCAAGATCAATTAAAAAGGTAAATAGATTAATTGGCAAAAAGGTGTTGTTGCATTTTTAATATATTAGTACAAAATGGCACAAAAAGAAAAAAGGCAATTTTAAAGGCTATAAGCATCAAGCGCCTTAAACAGTTTGAATCAGTTCAACCGATTTCAACCCAATTTCAAATACCACTGTTGAACTTAAAATTGAACTTGTAATCTTCGCTTTAGCTGTATGAAAGACCTCACATACAACTTTGGATCTGTTCATGGAAACTGAACAGCAGCTCCAGAACAGTGACATTCAAGTGCAGTCAGGAGGTTAGGAATTTATCTTCTTCCCAGGAAATCTAAGAATTCACAGACTAGAGCTTATTTTCATCTAGCCAAGCTCACTGATGCACACTGCAGGTACACAGAGACCAGACGTGTGCACCTAAAACACAGTATTTCTTAATGCAAGAATGGAAACAAAACATCCACATAGTTACACCATCCACCCTACCTACCTTTGGAGGCGGCTTCCAGGTATGACCATACTCAGCGTCAGACACAGAGATACATAATGCATCTACAAGATTTCAGCCAAACTGGAGGCTTGGTCAAAGGCTTCAGTTATAAAAAAGATCACACCAACTTCAGCAACTGACATTTTATTTTTGAACTACCCATATCAAACGGGCAGGTGAGTGGGATGGAAGGGAAAGACATACAAAGACATTTCTAACTTAAAAATAAATTCTGAGATGTGAATTTGTTGCCTCAAGCAACAATTCAAGAGTTCATTTTGGCAGCAACATTTAGCAATATCCCAAAAGATAACTACCCACCCCATCAAAAAAATTTATCAGGATTTTGATCAGCCCTCTAAACCTTAGAGGTTTTTATGTTTAAGTTAATTGAACAGTTTATGACCTGTTTTTTTCTGACAAGTACTCACATCCAAGAAGGCAGGCAATTACACTGACAGTAATACTGAGAATGTTACTTCTCAAGTTAAAATAAAAAGCTTTATAAAAAAGTAAGTGTGATGAAGTACAGAACCAGTTTTACTCAGCTTCACAATGAGAAAACCATGATTAGGAATTTCCTTTCATAATTTAAAATACCAATTACAACACCTTCTCCTGAGACTTATCTTGACGATAACCATATGATGAGTGCAAGAAGCAATGCTCCAACAACAAGTACAATAATGAGGATGCAGATCTTCTTTCGAGACTTTTGCTGCCAACAGAAGGGGAAAAAAAAACCCAGAATGAAAATTGCACCACCACATCAATAGACTACTTGTACACTTTTATGGTCCTACTGCTTGTGCAATCTAACTAAATTGTGTCCTTACAAACAACTCATCTGAAGTTGTTCAAGGGAAAAAAAAGAGCTAAGTTATGCACAACTTACTTTTCTGGCTATGTTATTCAACAGAATTAAGTCAGGGGTATTTTCTGACACACAAACTAATGAAAGAGAATGCAGTAACATAATGAATGGATGCAATCAGAACACTGAGGGAGAGAAAACCCGAGTGAGCAGGTGATCACAGAGACGAAAATGAAAAATAAATATGCACAGTAAAAGAGGTAGGGATTGTCATCTAGAAAAAAATATTTAATGACTATTGATGCATATACAAAGGGGACAACAGACTGCAGTTTCAGGCTTCTGAAAGAATGACTTTGTATCTATTCACAGAGAGATTTTGAAGTTGTTTTTGACAAGTTTCCTAGGTACAACTTGCTCTTAAGGAAAAAAAAAAAAAAAGGAAAAGAAAAGAAAGAGACCCAAGTAGAGACCAGGTATACACATGTTACTATAATAAAGTGTAAGTTATGAGCATGTCCAGAACTTTCACATCCCATACAAGGTTGTCACTTGAGATACCAGAGCACCCAAGACTAGCAACATTCTGTCAGTCATCCTTTATCTGAAGGATATGGAATCCAAAGGTTTCCGTCACAGCAGGAAAGGAAATTAATTACCAGTGGGTTTCACAGGCTTTTGCCAATAGCCAAGAACACTCAAACCTCAGAATTCGAGGCCACAGCTCCAGAAACAAAGCTAGGCTTTGCTCTATTTGACAGAAGTTCTTCGGCTTGTGTGGGGTCTTTTTTAATAGTTTTGTGTTTGTGGAGTTATTTTTCCTTTTGAAGAACTACATCCGTGTCAAATATTCATTGGCACTGCCAATTCTCTGCCCAGTACCACCAAGTTTCTTAACTTTTCTACTACTTTTACTATCTTCCTGCCACTTTTCCCACTGTCAGGCTAAGATTTCTTCATTTCAGCATTTTACTTGCTAGAATTCAATCCATTTGCTAGAGTACCTGCCTTTCTTAAAAAATTTGTGGCCAGTTCTCTTCCTGCACTCCAAATCTCTTCCTTTTTCATCCTAGAGACCACCTCTTGCCAACACTGCATTGAAGTCAAACATTTCCCCCTGTAACAACACTACTTAAGCAAGGGGCTAAAGACATGGCAATCTTATTTCCTCAGGCACTTGATCATTTCTACAGGTGCTGAATCAGCAGTGGTAACTGGGGAAAGGAAGGAAAGGAGCCTGGCTTTCCCCAAACAGCTCTGCTGTGTGAATGCACCCCACATGGCAGACGAGCAGTGCATGCCTTGTCCAACCACAAGCAGGAGTTTTGAGGGTACCAGCCACGTGCAGCTTTGACTGCACCAGCATGCCTCAGCCTCCAACACTTCCTTATGGGAGTCAGGCTATACAGATTTAATAGTTGCCAAAATTAAAATATGTCTTCTGGATAGCCAGGCCCAAAGAGTGGTGGTGAAGGGAGCTAAAACCAGTCAGCAGCCAGACACAAGTGGTGTTCCCCAGGGCTCAGTTCTCCTTAATATCTTTATCAGTTATCTGGACAATCTGGCTCAAGTGTACCCTCAGTAAGTTTGGGGAGCTAAAACCAGTCAGCAGCCAGACACAAGTGGTGTTCCCCAGGGCTCAGTTCTCCTTAATATCTTTATCAGTTATCTGGACAATCTGGCTCAAGTGTACCCTCAGTAAGTTTGCAGATGACACCGAGGTGGGTGGATGTGTTGATGTGCTTGGATGTAGGAAGGCTCTACATTCCCAGGATCAGGACAGGCTGGATTGATAGGCAGAGGCCAACTGTATGAACTTCAACAAGGCCAAGTGCCTGTTCCTGCACCTGGGCCACAACAACCCCAGACAATGCTACAGGCTTGGGGAAGAGTGGCTGGTGAGCTGGCTGGCAGAAAAAGACCTTCAGAGGGCTGGTCAACAGCTGGCTGAGTATGAGCCAGCAGTGTGCCCAGGTGGCCAAGAAAGCTAACAACAGCCTGGCTTGGATCAGAAGGTGTGGCCAGCAGGACTAGGGAAGCAATTGTTCCCCTCGGCACCGGTGAGGCCACACTTCAAACAGCGTATTCAGTTTTGGACCCCTCACTAAAAGACAGACACTGGGGTTCTGAAGCAGGTCCAAACAAGCGCAACAAAGCTGGTGAAGGGTCTAGAGCACAAGTCTTAGGAGGAGTGGCTGAGGGACCTGGCGTTGTTTAGCTAGGAGAAAAGGTGGCTCAGGGGAGACCTTCTCACTCTCTACAGCTACTTGAAAGGAGGCTGTAGTGAGGTGGGAGTTGGTCTCTTCTCACAAGTAACAAGTGATAGGAGAAGAGGAAATGGCCTCAGGTTGTACCAGGGGATGTTTAGATTGGATATTAGGAAAAGTTTCTTCACAGAAAGGGTTGTCAAGCACTGGAACAGTCTACCCAGGAAAGTGATGGAGTCATCATCCCTGGAGGTATTTAAAAGACCTGGAGATGTGGTGTTCAGCAACATGGTTTAGGGGTGATGTGGCAGTGCTGGGTTAACGTCTGGACCTGATGATCTCAAAGGTCTCTTCCAAGGAGAAGGATTCAATGATTCTATACTTCATGTCCAAAGTAGTGCCACTGAGAATACAGTTCAAGGATGCATGCACCCGTTTCCCTCCCTGCCTTCTGAAATCAGCAGACAATCCTTCAGACATTTTTTCATTGACTTACTGTCCTGTCTAATACTAACACACGTAAGAGGATTTAAAAAAAAAAAGTCTAAGGACTAACTCTGACTTAGGAGGAAAGATTTATTACGAATAAGATTAATTCTAATAAGTTTCAAAAATGTTATGAAGAAGTGGCATTTAAAGGTATTTAAATGGCTTTTCAAAAAAGTTTGCGAGTTTAAAATACATTTTTAGCATCAGGGCAGCAATTAATAGAAGCTGGATATATACAGCTTTGTGAATATTTTAGACAGCAAAAATTGGTGCTAACTGGCAGCATCTTCAGAAGACTTCTCTGCCTATCTTACTTACTTCCTCCAGTGATTTTTAGAGGTTTACCTTCCATATACTGGAATCTTTACTTCTAGAGCACAAGTCTTATGAGGAGTGGCTGAGGGAAATGGGGTTCTTTAGGCTGGAGAAAAGGGAGGTTCAGATGAGATTTTATTGCTCCCTACAGCTACCTGAAGGGAGGAAATGGCCTCAAGGGAGGTTTGGGTTGGAGATTAGGAAACGTTTCTTCACAAAAAGGCTTGTTAAGTCCTTGAACAGGCTGCCCAGGGAAGCTGTTAAACTACCATCCCTGGATGTGTTTAAAAGTCATGCAGATATGGTGCTTAGGGACGTGGTTCAGGAGTGAACTTGTTAGAGTTAGGTTAACGGTTGCACTTGATGATCTTAAATCTTTTCCAACCTAAACAATTCTGTGATTCTATGAAAAGGGGTTGGGGGGGTTGAGTTTATTTATTTAAAATAGAGGTATAATTGCAGGTGCTCTAAACCAGCCTGGCTAAGCCTAAAGCTTCCAGAGGTCACTGACTTCTGTTTTATAGTGACCTAGAAATACCATCGTAGTCTTACATAAACCTTTAAGTAAGTCTCCAAGCCTTGAACTGCCTAAGAAAGCAGAAGTCAGGACTACTGAGAAAGGACACTCACACAACTGCCAATGCAGTTGACACTGACTTTACCTGGTAGTTTGCTGCTCTTGACAGCTGCTGATTTGCTTGTTGCACATGTACCTCTGCATTTTCCACATTGGCTTCTATGCTGTCTTTATTTTAAAAGGAAAATTTCAAATTTTGGTTAGTAACAATCCAGTGAAATACACATGAGAGCATATATGATAGCTGCCCCCCAGCTGCTGGTGTCTTCACCAGTACTCAAAGTTTTATACTTCACACTATGGAAGTTTGGAACTTCCTGTACTTATGCCTGACGTTCATTTCAAAGCTGCCCAGGCAATGAGTGGCTCAGTTAATGTCAGTAACAGGTCCCCTGTTCATGCAGAGATGAAAGGCTGAACCTTTGATACCAACTGAGGTAGAAACTTCCAGTATTTATCTATTTTTTTTAAAAAACTTTTACTTGTCCTCCAACTCACTACTGACTACTCTCTGCTCAGAAAAAAAAAAAAGTCTTAAGGCCTACAAAATCAGAGGAAATAGATACACAAAACACATGCCCCAGGTGGCATGACTCTAGTTTGGTATTCTATCAAACTGACACCAACTTTTTTTTTTCCCCCTCCCTGGAAACAAAACAGATTAAGGACCAAGTTGATAGAAAAAGTCCTGAAAAATATATGCTGGACATAGACAACAGCATGGCTTAGCAGCAGAGTCAGAAAATGTATTTTTCAATCACATTTTTTTTTAAAATATAAACCTGTCTGCAAGGACGGCAAAGCAGGAACCTTTGCTGACCCTGCATGTTTTTATCTTTAGGCAATACCGTAAAACTCCCCACATGAACTCAAATTTTATGTACAAACAGTTCAAAAAACTACTTTTAAAGACATTTTTTTTACATACGGAAAACTACAGAATGTTTTAAACTGTGTTTTTAAACACACTTTCATAATGTATTTCCAGTTACTTCAGCCAGGCTATCCATTATTAGGTTATACCTGATTTGCTTTATTACTGATATTCTCATTAGAAGAATTTTTCCAGCAAAATTAAGTTCTACATTGCTGCTCTGCAGAGAAATAGGATAAAAATTTTTGAGAGCATCTTTGAATTAGACTTACCTATCACATCACCTTGTTCATGAATCATCATTCCTAGATCTTTAAAAATTTCATTGATGTCCATAATGTCTGCCTGTAAGAAAAAAATTATCACATTAATTGACATAATATATTCTTGTATAACTGTACATTTAAATAGAAATATTGCCCATTCTTCTCCTGAGTATGCATCCATGATTCTTTACACTACAGGATAAAAAAACCCAACACCTTAATATGTTTATTTGGAAGGCTTTTTTGGTACAGTGAGACCAAGTCTGTCATAAACTAACTGAATACGAAGTATAATTCACATCACATCACAAACAGGATCTCTCATTGATGAGGGCTTGTCTACACACATCTTTATTAGTTTAACTGAAGGGAAAGGCTCATGCCAGCTTTGTTTAAAAACTGTCCATTTAAGCCAAATTAATAAAAGCATGTGCAGAAAATTTTGCATTAGTTTTAGTACACCTATGAAATTAAACACAAATTTCATAAGCACCACAGTTTACAGAAATTACCTCTATAATATGGTCAGGTTGTTGCATCTATATTACATTACCTTAATTACCTTCTGGTTATGATGAAACATTAGATGCCATGTTACCAGTGTACATATGATCTCTTCTTAACTAATGACTGATACACATTTAGTTCAATTCACTCTAAATTAAAGTATGGGTGGTAAGGGAGATTATTGAAAGCAATTATGCATAGCATGGATTTTGCCACATGCATCAGCAAGACTTCCTGACAAACTCCAGTTCCAGCATCTTTCCTGTTAAGTGTAGAAATGTGGATTCTAGACTGTCCGGAAAAATTAATTTTGTCTTCACAGAAGTTTCTTGATGTAAGCATTTCATCACATGATGCAATTCTTTGTGTAGTTTACATCTTGATTTTAAATGTCCTTAACTTTTTTACAATTTGTTACAAAAGTTTGAGTGAAACATAGTATCTCTGTATTTTCAAAAGTGTTCAAAAAAAGCCACTTAGAAAATGAAGATGTTGAACAATATGTTGGGAATACTTGGGAGGAAAGGTATAATTTTGCTTCATTTATAATCACTTTTAAAAAGAAGCTACAATATGACCACTATGTTGGAAAAAAATTGTATGTATTTTCTCTTGCAATCACTTGAACTCTTATTCCCTAACTGAACTGCTGAAGTTAAACACTGTGTCAAACACGGCTTTCATACAGCAGATTTCTAATGCACATTTCACATGGAAAGGCAATATTTGTAGTTTTGAAGGAAAAAAACACACCCACAAACTCCTCAAGATTAATGTCTGCAATTAATGCTCATGCCACTATAAAATTTTTTTTCTTTGGAAACATTAAAAGCACATTCTGCTGCAAAACCACTCATACTTACCTCCAGCTGCCTAATGGAAGATTCCCTCTCCTCGATAAGACGAAGGTCATCTTCTGTAATTTCTTCATCTTGCACTTGTGCTTGTGGTTGACTATCAAACGAACAAAAAAAACCCCACTCATAACTGAACAGGCAACATGAGAAATAACTCAGAAGAATAAATTACACAGCACACACTTTATTGGTTTACAAAATGCATGTGTTACCCTTGCCTGCCTAGATGACAGGGGAGGTGTAACAGTCTCACCTTTGTTACAGGACGCTGCTGCTGCAGCAAGGTTGCACACAGCATTGAGCTACCCAACTGGAAATTTAAAGTATGAATACAAGGGTGAAGCTGCTTCCAAGTTACACTGCAGAGTAAGTATCCGATGCAGAAGCAAGCTACCCAACAAAACAGATGGTGAGACTGAGAAGCAATTCTTGGAGAGCACAAAAGCAATGAGAGATTCCAGCAAATGCTGGACCCTTATCACAACTTAAAAGTTTTACTCAACTCACAGGTTGGGTTCTGCATACATAATTTTGGGTCTCAGAAAGCCCAAAATACAGACTTCGGACAGCTTAAAGAGACAACTAAATCTGAAGCATGCAAGAAAAAGAGGGAGGTGATATGAACTACTCCTTTTTCTTCACACCTGTCCCACCAAAGCCCCTTCTTGACACTTGCCTTATGGAAGAAAGCCTAAATGAACAACCTATTCCAACTCCTTCCAGAATAAGGCAATCAGTTGGGAAAAAAGAACCCAAACCAAACCAACAAATAAATCATCACCTGGCTTCCCTGCAGGCTATTTTATTATTCTGAGCTAGGTTAAGACTTATTAACAAATTCAACCTACCTGTCCCAAGACACAAGTGTTCCTTCTTTGTAGCTATCTTCAGGAGCACCACCCTACATGATCAGTGTTTAAAAATATAAATAAAACATTATGGCCTTGAAAGGAGCACTGTCAGCATGTCTATAATTAGTCAATATTACAAGGTTTATGGTAAGTCAACTTCAAACCGAAACATGATTTAACACGTTTTCATCCCCATTTTGCTTTATGCATGCATATACAGCTGAAATACAAGCAAAAACATTCAGCTCAGTAACTGCCCGCTAAAATTTACAAGTAGAGCAACATGTATCTGGCACAGAGTGAAAAGGCAAAATTGGTACACTGACAAGGAGAAGCTGAACATCTCCAGGTCCTTAGCGCTTCTCCACTTAAACACTGCATAGAAATCTGGCAAGTGATTCTCCCTTGTAGGGAAATACCTGAAGGTGCAGCAAAAGCATTTAAAAATCCATTAAAAACTGCTTTTGCAGAATTAAACCACGAACCCAGGGGTAGTTCATGCCTTTGTGTGACAAAGGCAAGTATAAAGAAACAGTTCTCAGGGCAGGGGGAGGGTACTGCAATTTAATTCAGCCTTTATTATAAAATCATATAGCACATGTTCTGCAGTATTTGGAGTCAGATACGAGCTTTTGTAAGAAGCAATGTGGAGGCAAGTTTGACATCAAACACCATTAATACCTTTGTAAACACAGTAGAAGAGTGTAAATGTGTAAACACATTTTACGATACTTACAGATACCCTTGAGCTGGCTCTTACTCTGGCTACAAAGTCTTTTTCCTTCTCAGCAGCTTGCCTTTGGAGTCTTTGGAAATTTGTTAGTGCTGTGGTGAACTCCCCCACAAGACGATCCTTCTGTATTTTTCTTTGACGCTACAGGAGAGAGTTTTACCAAGTCAAAGGAGCTCAGGCTTTTCAAGGCTCTGCCATTTCCAGACTGCTCAGTGCTAAGGCATGTGGTTTTGGTTTTGTTGTTTTTTTTTTTTTTTTTTTTTTCTGAATAGGTGTAGGGGGTGGCTGTCTACAAAAACATTTGCAACTGCATGGCCAAACCTTCCTTCCCTCTGGGAACACAACTCTGCACAATTTAAGGCATTTAAAGAGGAAACCAGGGTATTTAATTTCATTTAACAGCTGGAAATGAGAAATGGGCAGAGATAAGAAAGCTTTCTATTTTCTTTTTTTCTATTTTCTAAAATAAAAATGATTTTATTTTAATATCTGTTGATTATAAAACCTACTGTTTAAGTGTGAGATATTTTGATACCACAGATTCTAAAATATGCAAAGGTGACTGAATGGGAAGAAAGGGTGCAGAAAAAGAACAGAGCATTTCACATGTATTTTACATAAATGATGGAAATATGTATTTGATGATTTGCATACAGAAGTGGGTTCACATCCCTGCTTAAGAAATTATACAAAAATACCTGTTCTAATCTTTCAGGTTTGTTTAAGATGTAGAGGAAGGAATGAGAAGACTAAGCACTCAGAAAATCCTCCACCACATTTCCTTAAATGTATACAATGTATTAACTTTTCCTTCCAAATTTCTGACAGGCTATAACTTGTCATTTATCAATCTGTTATTTATGCACTTCACTGGGAAGTAGCTTTAATGAAGAGACTCATCATAAAAGGAGTGAAATCAAACAGTAAAATGTCTCATCACCAACTTTTCAGCTCCAAGATAAACAGAGAATCCATTAAGAAAACCCAACAAAACCCAAACCAACCCAAACATACTTTGCCAGAACTACAAGTTACATACGAAGAACAAGTTTTAACACCTCTGTTATAAATTTACCACTTGACAGGATGAACACATTTAGTTCATGGTCTGCCATTTGAATTCAGTGTTTCAAGAAAACTCAGTTTCCTAAAGACTCCTGGGTAATCAGCCACAGATCAGGCAAGTTGTTTGAGTGACAATAATCTGAATCCATGTTTTCTGGGATTCTGGTGTTCTTCTCTTATTTAAGTGACAGATTTCACTAAGATAAGAAACCACAGGATAGTAGACAGGAGTGTGCTAATGACAACAGCCACTTTACATGTTGGCTCCTGATAGTATTTTACATAGATCTGGGAAAGAAATAGATCACACAAGTTGTTTTAGCAACAGCTCCTGACCACTCCTCTTAAGAAAGGAGAAGCCTGTGGACAAGACATAGGACATATGCAGATCTGAGAGATGTAGAGCAGTCCTACTGTGCATACTAAATTTATTTGGGACACTGGGTGACCAGGTCTGGCCACATGCCCTACAAGAGGTTCTGGCACACAAGTCCTTGACCCTGGAAGCAGTCAGAGTCCCCGCCGAGTTAGATTTAGGATTGCTGCAACCGATCACAAAGTGATCAGCTACCTGAAGTCACAGGCACTGTGCACTGCCTTGACTCCTACCACTGCAGTCAAACTGCCTCATCCCCAATACACAAAAACAACTTTGGAACAAGTCTGAACTGCAACAAACTGTTCTTACATTGTAAATGTCCCTGTTATGAAAATGGGTAGACTACCTAAACAGTGCCTTGAAAACTCAATGAGGAGCACAAAAATAGGCATGCAGAACCAAAGTCACCAACTGCTCTACATGAGCCAACATGACAGTCAAACAATCCATGCTTCTTGGTTTTATACCTGTTCACTTGTTGCAGGCAAAGATCCAAACTCTTTAATGTATTTGTCGGTTTCTTTGGCGAGCTGGTTGGTGTATTGCTGCTTCTGTTGCCTAAAACAAAATGCGAAGTTTCATTAGAGACCACTGAGTTACGTTCTTTGTTCTCAGAAAAGCAGCAGTACTAAATGCTTCACTGAAGTGCACAAAGCCATCTTTATTCTTCACACTAGTGTGGCATTATGGATACTGGGCGGGACAGATGCTGAAGAAGGTGTGTTCCCCAGTATAACAGAATCATTGCTTACCTCCACCCCTCATTTTCCTAATATGCAGCATTAAGTTTTTAGTGATTACAGATCTCTAAACATGCTTTTCATAGCCCTTTTGAGGCTATCAATAGTTGGAAACAACTGGTCACTTTCAAGCTCAGAATAACTGTAGAAAGGACCAAGTTTCTTCTGTGTGGAAGAACATATTGTGGCTTAGATATTATTCAGATACCACAGCCCATGAAGAGTCAATTCCTGACAGTTACTGGGAAGCTTAGCCAAAGATATCTATCTATATTCTCCCATGATACCATAGCTTTGCACTTACCTGAAAATGTCATTATTTACACTTATTTATCTTTAACAGCATTTAAAATAATGCCTTGTCCTCAACAGCATTGCCTTTTTTGTTGTTGTTGTCTCCGTTTCAAACATTATCACACATTCCTTTACCAATCTTCTTATTTTTTTACTGGAGCAACTCAAATTCTTTACCTGCTTTTGCATCCTCCTCCCCAGTGTATATAAACAGGTTTTATCTGGAAAGCTATTAGCAAACAATCAACATCAATATTTAAAATGACCAAATAGCTCTTCAGACATGTATCAACAGGAAAAGAAAGGCCAAATGTTCAGTCAAATAAAAAAGGGGCAGATGAAAAGTCAAGGAAGCTTACCATATAGATCACCTCCGTAAAGGGACTGCAACTTGTCCTTCACAACAGTTTCTATCCTGTTTAGTTGTGAATCTATGCCTAGATCCTGCCTGGCATCAATCATCGCCCAGTCACAGTCTCCAGTAGGATATCCACTGTGGATTGTATCTGGCTATTGTCACAGGCCCTGAACTCAAGCTGTTATAAAGAAATTTGGCTGTTCACTCAAAATGAATGGGATGCCTTTGGTCCAATACACACCTCCTCCTACTATTCAAAGCCACAGTGGGGCATTAACCACACTGAAGACTGCCAATTTTCTCACCCCCAGGGTTAGCACATCATGTGTATTTATGATGCTGAGATTAATGTGGTGAAGAAGTTTAACAGAAAAAAATCACAATGGTTCACTAGATGGTGCAGAGCAGTGGAGAGCAGCTGACTCTCTCTGCTAGTGGTGGATCAGTGAAAGCCCACCTTCAGGTGACTGAACCAATAGCACAGCATCTGCCTTGGAGCCTCATTTCACTTCTACTTATTTAAGTATTTCTGTAACATTTTTTTAATATAATGTCATCCCTTTTTTCTAGCTTTTGTCACTAAAAAGACATATCACTCCCTCCCCCAGTATCACATTTCACAAAAAAAAAAAAAACACACACAACAATATATTTATTACCAGGAGTGGAGAGATGTGTGCCTTTGTTTTTTAAAGAGTGATATTGCTTTCTGGTCCAAACACTCTCCCCTTGCTGACATGCAGCATCTTACAGACACATTGATACTGCAGGCAACACACACGGGCAAAACAGCTGACTAGTTTACAGACTCTCCAAAATTAATTTTAATAAGTGCATCTCAAAAGTAAGTTTCAGGTACTTGCTTTTCTCAGTGAGATCAAACACTGTGCCACATCACCTCATTACCTACCAGGAGGCTGTTTACAATGCAGTGAAATCAAATGTTTTCAGTGAATACTCACAGTTGTTGCCTCAACTCAGGCGTGTCTTGTGGCGTTCCAAGCTGATGTAGTATTCTTTGTATTTCAGCAGCTGTTTGTGAAGAGGAAGAGAAATTTTAATGGGGCACAGAAAATTCTTGCTTTATTTTATGCGGTTTTGCTTGTCAATTCTAAAGACATGGAAGCTGACAGAAACTTGATACTCCAGATTTTTTTTCAGCCTACTACAAAGACTCCACTTAACGAGTCCCAGAACAACTAGTGAATGGTCTTTGCCAAGTCAAAGCCCTGGGTTTCCTATAAAGAATAGGAATGTATTTGTCTAGGTAGAAACAGGCTAGTTAAAGATGGTTAATAGTTTCAGTATAATAAGTATAAGCCAGGCCTTTTAATATTAATTTTTAAAATAAGCAGCACAATTCTTATTCTGGTTTAATCATATTTTACACATGTCAATTTTGGAAAGCTGTATGAAAGACTTCCATGACATTATCATACAGAAGTATTTCAGGACCAGTGCATTAATGAAGAGACAGCAGCAAAGCATTCATGAGCTTAAGGTACATTAATTAAAACCAGTCTTGAGATCCTTACATTTGGAAATGTGGCACACAAACTACTAGTGATTTTGTAGTGTATTTCATAAAATATATCAGGTTTGAACCACAAAAAGTGACATATCATCTGAGCCTTATTTTCAACGTAATATATTTTACTGTGACATAAGAAAGCATGGAAAAAATTGGACACACACTTCAAGGACATGCAGCTTATCACACTGCAAAACTAATATCCTGAATGTACTTTATCTCAGCTTAACACCCTCACATCTTCTAAAACAAAAGAATACATATACAAAACAACTTATTCTTGCTTGACCTCAGCCAGGAGTAGACTTGTCTTTCTTGTATTTCTGTGGCCCTCCTCAGGCAGACTGGTGTACCACAGTCAGTAGAAAAGATGATGGCATGACAGTATGTGGGATCCTCACTTCACTAGCATACTATCTTTTTTTCCTAAATACAGTTAAAATTGCAGTAAAAGGCATCTCTAAGTAATGAAGAAAAACATTTTCAAAAGAGAGCATTTTTCCATATACCATGGAAGAGATCTGTAACAGACAGAATTTCAGTTACAAGAAGAAAGTTACCTGTAACTCATACTAAGCAGTTAGATAAAATTGAATACCTTAGAACACTTTTAGCAATAATATTAATTCTAATCTTCATTTCACAACAAGTCTCCAGTGAATTAGATGTTGGATTTTCCACACTGCTTTATGTAATATTCTGGTGTCAACAACTGCTATAGCAAATGCCTTCTGTGCACGCCCAGTAATGAAGATATTAAAAAAAGGACAAAGTTAGTATCTATGTTTTGCATCAGGTAAATATCAAATATCAAAGACAGAAGTTGCTGGAGCACAAGCACTGACAAACACTGACTCTGGGTAACTGAGCCATCTCTTTATGTTCAGTGTAAAGCATGGTTTCAAAACAAACAAACAAACAAAAAGGTAACTGGCTGGTGTTATCTTCAACAGTGTGAAATTTTAATACCTATAAAACTGAACACAAATTATCCTTTATTTGTGCCCAGGCAAATTCTGATTCAAGACAAACAGAGCTCAGGGATTCTCTATGTACTTTTGCAGGGAGGAAAAAAAAAAAAACAACAAAAAAACCAAATCGAACTGCAGGCATTCTGTTAGCAACTTTTCTGCAGACAGAAAAGGTATCGTTGTGTCCCACTGCCACCTAGAGATGGGTTATTTAACTGCATATAAAGAAAATACAGGCTTGCTTGCATTTTAAATAAAGGCTCTCACTCGAAAAATGCTCTGAAACAAAGCCTCTACTTAAAATATTTGCATTTCAAGTTAATTAGATATTTAGCCTACATCTGAAACTGAACACAAGTAGATAACTGAGGGGAAATGAAAAGCTGGCACCACATAGCTGGTCAGCTACACAATTCCAGGCAGAGGGAAGTTCATCCCAGGTCTTGCGATTCAAGAATTCAGCACAAGATTAAGAAACATTTTGCCAAGAAGTCTGTAAATATGCATCAAAAGAGCTAAGTGCTAACAAGTTTGCAAATCTCAAGAGGATAAAATAAATTAAAGAAAACAAGGACTGAACTGACATCAATTTTTTGGGGCTTCCTGTTATTCAATATTTTCCACCTTAACCTTTCACAATAAGGATACTATTCAGAAAAAAAAATAGTTTCTCTTTTCAAATTTTTGTTATATGACATATACTAAATTGAAAAAATGAAACATTCCTTATTCAAATAAGCAGGCAGAAAAAAGGCAGAGCAATGAAAGTAAATGTTGGTTGACAGCCTTCAGCAGCACTTCTGAAGCTGTCTTAATAAAAAAGCCAAAACCAAGCTGGTAGGACCTGTATAGTACAGACAGCAGAGAAGGTGACCTTCCTGGAATCTTGATTTACAGTACATAGCTGCAGGTCGATGAGTTAAAGGAATCCATACTTTGTACTCTTTCATATTAATACAAATATGCTGGAGTGTATATAGGCAAAATATTTCTTTAGTGTCTTGTAATTCTTCTGGTTTGGCTTGGGTTTGTTTTACAGATTTCTTCCTGTGACCACTACTCATTCAGACATTTGGTATGTCCCTATGGCTGGGATACCTCTCCTGTGAAGAAAGGATGAGAGTTGGAGTTGTTCAGACTGGAAAAGGCTCCAGGGAGACCTTGTTATGACCTTTTAGTACTTAGAGGGCCTATAAGAAAGACAGGGGCAGTTTTTGAGCAGTGCCTGTTGCAAGAGGACAAGGGGTAATGGTTTTAAACTAGAAAAGAGGAGATTCAGATGAGACATAAGGAAGGAAGTTTTTACAATGAGGGTGGTGAAACGCTGGCACAGGTTGCCCAGAGAGGTAGTAGATGTCCCATCCCTGGAAACATTCCAGGTCAGGTTGGACAGGGCTCTGAGCAACCTGATCTAGTTGAAGATGTCAATGCTCACTGCAGGGGCTTGGAATAGATGACCTTTAAAGGTCCCTTCCAACTCAAAAGTATTCTATTATTCTATGATACATTACTATACATATAATCACAAAGCCACCTAAATCATATACATTTGTCCAGACTCGAACTCATACAGCTTTATTGACAAAAAAGCTTTAAGACATTACCACCTGCATCACGGAGGTAAAATGTCTTTCACCCTTACATGCACACAAAGACATCTTACAGAATTTGATTCAAAGCAAGAACTGGCTTTGAATCTTCTAAGATAAAAGTCAGCATCATTTCCTTTCCTCAAGCGATAACAGGGCAGCTGTAGCCTCTTCTCCTGAAGGTTAGACTGTAGAAACATCTCTGCTGGCTCCATTTGGGAAACAAGCAGCGGGAGGGTCTTGGCACTGAAGGGAGAAAGCAAAACTGCTGGAAAACCAGGATTGCTTTTCATAAAACAGAGGTCACTAAGTTCCTGGCTTCACTGCTGATGGTGATATTTATGAAGGTACTGCCTCCCTTGTTTAACCAGGTTTTTGCCCCTGTGCAGGGAGTTCAGGGTGGCACCCCAAGGCACCTGGCAGCTGCTCTGGTACCTCTCAATCCATCAGTAATGCTCAAGTGTCCCAGAGAACCAAAGGCTTAAGCCCAACTCAAAGTCCTAGCTCTGCATTGTAAATATACCTGTAACAGTCAGGGAGATGACACAGTTTTGATGTGTTAACTCACCCCTTGTGGTTTTCCTTTCCCTACTTCCCAATTTTTCCAAATTCCCAAGAAGCTCTGAACAGCAGGAGCAATACAGCTACCAGCAATCCATCCTGTCCTGGGCATTATCAATTCTGTCACAGAGCCTGACTGGATCTTGTGCACACCTTAATCCATTTCATTGCAAAGTCTGGCACTTCAGCTCAGGTTCCTTGAGTAAGTACAGCTAGCTGCTGGACTTTGCTCAGGAGCTGCAGAAGGGCACACACCATGTGCACAGAGGTGTTCTTCACCAAAGTCACCGGCATACGGCAACAGTCTCCACCAGAAGTGCACAAACTCCTGCAGCCTCTTCTACACAGAAGATCAGAATAGATGTTTGCATATAATGAAGACCAACAACTCCTTCAGGGCCCATACTACAACCCTGCAGGAGCAGCACCTTGCCAGCTGTGGGCTGGCAATGAGCCAGAGCAGAAGGCAAGTCCTCCTTGGGAACGGGGCAGTGCAGGAAGCAGGGTGCCTGGTATCACACAAGCAAAATGCGTGTTCACAGAGCAACCGCTGTCTCACATGAAAAAGAAAACAATCTCACTCTTAAAACAAGTCTTGTATTAGGAAGAAGCAGTACTACTGTATTCGTAAGAAGACATCTTGCTTCTCCCTGATCTAGACCTCATAATGCATAACTAATCAGGTGATGAAACGTACTCAGCTACTCTCAGACCAGTCACATGCCTGAGAACAGGTCAGACACGGTTAATGATGAGCCAGAGAAACAATTAAAGACCTGACCTGAATTCCTACTGAGAAAATTTTTTTAAGAGTCAGCTCATGTTTACTTTTACCAAGCTAAACTGTGCTTCCATTTCTAGTCAGTGGAAGGTCTCCTTAAAGAGGAGAAAAAAAAAAAAAAAAAAAAGAAAAAAGGTATAGAAAAAAAATATGGTAACAGTATCTCATATAAAAGGCCTCCTTATCTCTACATGAGTTCACAGAATCACTGAGTGGCAGGGGGTGGAAGGGACCTCTGGAGATCATCTAGTCCAGCCCTTTGCCAAAGCAGGTTCACCTAGAGCAGGTTACCCAGGATTGCATCCAGGTGGGTTTTGAAAGTCCCCAGAGAAGGAGACTCCACAACCCCTCTGGGCAGCCTGTTCCAGTGCTCCATCACCCTCACAGTAAAGAAGTATTTCCTCATGTTCAGATGGAACTTCCTGTGTTCCAGTTTGTGCCTGTTGCCTCTCATCCTATCTCTGGGCACCACTGAAAAAAGCCTGGCCCCACCCTCTTGATGCCCTTCAGAGAGTGATAAACATTGACAGAACCATCCCTCATTCTTCTCCAGGCTAAAGATCCCCAGGTCTCTCAGCCTTTCCTCATAAGATAGGTGTTCAAGTCCCATAAACATTCTCCTAGCCCTCTGTTGGACTCTCTCCCATAGTTTCCTGTCTCTCTTGAACTGGGGAGCCCAGAACTGGACACAGTACTCCAGATGTGGCCTCACCAAGGCAGGGCAGAGAGGGAGGAGAACCTCTCTTGACACATTGCTGTCTCATGGTTAACTTCTTGTCCACCAGGACTCCAAGGTCCTTCTCCATGGAGCTGCTTTCCAGTAGGTCAACCCTTAACCTGTACTGATGCATGGGGTTATTTCTGCCCACATGCAGGACTCTACACTTGCCTTTGTTGAATTTCATTAGGTTCCTCTCCAGCCAACCTCCAGCCTGTCCAAGTCTCACTGAACGGCAGCACAGCCTTCTGCTGTGTCAGCCACTCCTTCCAGTTCTATATCATCAGCAAACTTGCTGAGGGTGCACTCTGTCCCTTCGTCCAGGTCATTGATGAATATGTTGAACATGACTGGACCCAGTACTGGCCCCTGGGAAACATCACTAGCTACAGGCCTCCAGCTGGACTCTCCACCACTGGTCACAACCCTCTGAGCTCTGTTGCTCAGCTAGTTCTCAATCCATCTCACAATCCACTCATCTACACATACTTCCTGAGCTTACCTATGAGGATGTTATGGGACACAGTGTCAAAAGCCTTGCTGAAGTCAAGGTAGACAAGATCCACTGGAGTAGTGAGATTTGCAGTGGAAATATTTACTTTTTTTTTTTAATAGGTAGAAGTATTTGAGAAACATGTTCCTGCCAGATCTGCAATACACACTATTTTTTTTCCATAGATAAAAACATATTTCACATATTGGATCACACACTATCCTTGCTTAACAGCTGGCATTTAGCTGGCTAGGAAAGAAGAAATTTCATTTCCTTTCCCTTCATCTTTCTTTATTTTTCAGCCAGCTCTGCAAAGCTGTTCCACTACCACAAGTAAATCTGCTTTGATATAACAGCTGGTTCTGCTCCTTGAGCATGAAAACGTTAAGATCAGAACTAGTTCTTGCCTCTAAGAACAAAGGAGCAAACAAAGTTATCCCCAACCAAGGATTAGTAATCACTGTACAGGTTGTAACATCACAGTATTGTTGCAGAAGAAAAGATAAGAAACCAAAGAAAACAACACAACAACCAAAACAACTCCTTGAGTTAAATCCTGATGTTTGAAAGGCAAAGAACTAAGAGAAGAGAAATGAAGAGCAGGCTGTAGGTTGCACACCTCCTCTGGCAGGACTGAGCCTCACATTCACCCCTAGCATGAGAAAATTGAAATGGAGGATGGTATTTCTTTGTAACACTTAACAGTAACTCCAGGAGAGCAGCTCTCCCAGGTTACCTACAATCAGTTGTCTTCCCATCTCAACTTCCATTCTAGTAACATTTAGACTTAACAGACTTTAAACCCTAGGTGGCTACGACCAACTTGTTGCAACTTTACAGCTGGACAGTGAGGTGAATCAACACAAAGCCCATAGAGTCCTAAAAAGAAGGCCACAACAAACAGGGAAGCATGCAATTGGGGGAAAAAAAGTACATTTAATGAGTGTTGCTTATTACCCCTTTGCAGCCAGGAGCCTCACTTCCTACTTGGATGACACAAGATTGTGTTATAGCCACACAGCAGAAGTTTCCTTCAGTGCTACGGTCCAAGCCACACCCACCACATTGCCCAATTCCATAAAGCTACAGTCTAATGCTTCCACAGGAAATGCAACACCCACTGGGTGTGCATGGAAAAAATACCAGCAGCAACAGGAACAGCACTGAGGACTGTACTGCAGGGGACAAGAACCAGACAAGCAGGCAGGGCAAGTACAACGAAACCTGCCTTACAGAACAGCCAGGCTTCGGACCTGTTACAGGAAGAAGGAGCAGAGCATTGCTCCAACCAGCAGCTACAGCTGCTCCTGAATACTAACTGTCATGGTGAAAGTTCCCCCACACCACCATCTTTTACTTAAAAAGGGACAGATAGGGTTTTAGTCACTGCCTAAGGTTCACAGGACAAACTAATAATGGGTATTTAAAGCCATTGATTTTCAGTCATCTTCCTAGCTCCTGAGCCCAAGCAGAGTAAGCAGAACCAGCAAAGTGTTCCATTGTGTGCACCAGACTCCAAGTCTGCTCTACCTGAGGCTCAGGATCAGCCATGGCTCCTTACAGCAAACAAGCACCGAGTACAAAACCAGCAGAGCCATCACTCTGAAACAATTTGCCAAAGAACCTACACACACTGCCACCAGTTGGACAACTATGAGGAATCTCCTCCTTGTTTCAAGCTGAACAAGTGAGTCAACATCCAGTTACAGATTAAGTTGTGTGGAATCTAATAAACTTCAGAGTTACTTCAGAGTAGGCTACTGGAATAGAAGAATTATTGTTAAAATTACTCCAGTTCAAACTGCTTTTGCCTGGGGAGAAAAGACTTCCTCAATTTATTCAGATTCAATTCAATGTGTTTTCCTTCTGCACTTCAGCTGAGGGTACTTGACTAAAGATGGGCAGTCACTGAAGAAAACATTCCTGGATCAATCTTTTATAAAAGCTGTTACACCTTGCAACCTAACGTAGTTGCAATAAATTCAGCAGATTGAAGTTTTCTATATGAGGGTAAGTGCCCCTTTAAAGCTACTAGCATAGTTCACACCCACTAAAATTTTAAATCAATGACAACACCACAGGGTTGTAAACTTTGATAACACTACCTTTACCAAAAGTGACAGTTCACTACAGGAATAAAATCTCAGACACTAGCCGAAAGACCCCAGCTTAGTAGAACGCACCTCCTATACCCAAGACCTCACCTAATTGGAATCAAGTACCTAAAATCAAATTACTGAAGTTTTTAAGTCATTTGTTTTATTGTCTCAGTGTATAACACTGATTATTCTAAAACAGGATAATATATTGGCACAAAGAAACAGTAACTGAAGCACATGTGGGAATGAGAAAGTCAAATGAGGATGGGGATAAAAATTATCCTCGGAGCTCTAAGGACTAAAGACAGGTTAAGCATGAAAGAGTGGGAAAACATCAAGTCTTGTATCCTCTCCCGATGGATTTTATTAGAGCTTCTAGCATTTCTACATAGAATCATACCCCCAAGTGACCAGGAACATAAGCAACAATGTGTGGAGTTCTGGATCTGCCTTCAGTTTAAGTGCTTTTGTAATTATTTCATGCTAATGCACTATCATCTATAATGGTCTTTCAAGGACACTGTGAAGTGGGACTGTAGCACGCTACATACACGTTCCTTAAGTGCACAATAACTGATCATGGGATCAATTATTACAGCTCAGCCAAGGGGAAGTCATTAAATCAAGTTACAATCACTTCATATTGTAAAAAGTCCCTGGTAACTCCCTGAAACCCTAAAGTTTAAATGTTTTCCTAAAGAACACCAATAGCTTATGAAGTTAGGAAAACGATGCCTGGTTCTGCAGTAACCAGTAGCTGCACAAACACAACAAACCCAACCCAGCTACATGCAGAAAGCTTGAGTTTCTTTAAGAGGTCAGGCCACTAACACAGGAAGCTAACTCAGGACCCAGTATGGAGGCAAAGACGTGCAACACATCACAGACTGGTCAACACAAGCAAGTAGCTGCCATTCCAGGGGTCACTTGCAACCAACCACTGACCTGGGTTTATTCTGAGCCCTAACTGGGGTGCAGCCTCCTGCACAGCAGTAATGCAGAAGACTAATGGAGGGCTTTCTGGACAATCAAACTGCTACCCAAACTCCTCTACCCCTGTCCTTAAGGAGGAAAATCCAACAGAATTCAAGTGAAACAGGTATTTTAAGTACCTTAGAGAGGCTCTGAAATGTAATTCTGTAGAGATTGGAAGGAGCATGAGGACCCTGGCCACATCCCTTCCGCTCTGCTGCAAACGCAGACTGGTTTCCAAAAGTTATCTTGTCTAGCTGAGCCCGTTTATACACGTTCCACCAGCAAAACCAGCAGCTGCAGACCAATTATGGATGTCTCCACTGGCCACTCTGTAGTTATAAATCACACAGGGCTTTTACAGTTATTAAACTGCTTCCATACTAAGGCGACTAATTTTACAGAGTTCTTCCATCCCCGAGACCCCAGACTAGTTAACTAAGGCAGGGCAAAACGATGTAGGTGCAAGGAAAATTCGGCTTTTCCTGCACATACCAACACAAATAGTGCTCTGGGGTGTACATGGAAGACCCATTTTTCATTCTGTTCTGCCAATAGCATAAATAAATCACTGTACCTCCTGTGCAATGTCATCCACACAAGACAGTTATGTATGTCATTTCCAACAGAACCAAAATATTTTTAACTATCAACACAAAATACAGAAAAACATTAAAATTCTCCAAATTCAGAAACACATCTGTGAGGCATAATACCTTGCATATATATGCTATTTTACATAGAACAAAGCCCTTAGGAATGCATGCAAACAGTTCATGCTTGAAGTTTTCATAAACAATTATTTTTAAGAGAACTGTGGGCTTCATGACTTCACCTCCTTGAAGAAAGACAGGCATTTGGAAAGATACAAAATATCAAAATTACCCTCTTATTATCCTCCATATTTGGGTTATAAATTGGATATAGCAGATTCAAGTCCAAATCCTCAGTCTTGGAAAAGCCCACAAAATGGAACATGGAGGACTATAATGTGTGCATAAAACCCCTAAATAACCAGCCTTTTCCAGGTTTTACTGAAACTTCATCCTAAATCCAAGAACCTTCCTGACAACAGCAACTTCCAACAAGTATGTTCCCACAAAGTTAAATTCTGGTTAACTGCAGTTAATTGGAAATTTCTGACAATCTTTAGAAGTCTTGACAAGCTCTGCTTTAAGCCTGTTAGCTTTAAAACCACACCTGTAGAAAACCACATTTTAAATATAGACGTAACAGAATTTTGGTTTCATACAGCCACTGATTTCCACACCTCAGCAATTTCATTTACTTTTCACCTGCTCATTTGTGTCCTTCTTTAGCTATAGAACAATCATGTGAAATAATTTGTGTTACAAATATAGTGGCAGACAGTTTTCCATTAATGTTTCAGCCTTTGTCAAGGACTTAAACACAATAAAAAGGCATATATCAGAACTCTAATATGTGTTAGAGTTTAATCTGTGATTTTCTATAGTTACATAAAGTGAAAGACAAAGTCATATGATTGATGTAATTCATCTCCCATTTCAGCAACATTCAGTGAAAATACTGGCTTATAGAAAACTTGGGATGCAACAAAAACCAGATAAACTTGTGTCACAGGAGAGCTACCACATGACAGAGGGATCTCAGCTGGCTGAAGCTGACCTTCTGGGAATGTGCCCTATATGAGCTGATGTTTGTGCTACCTTAACAAACAGAAAAGGAAGTCAGCAGAAAGCAAGAGTCTTTATGAGAAAGAAGCTCTCAAAGCCAGACAGGCTCCAGCCACGTGTGGATTGTGGCTACTGAAATTTAGTTTATTATCCTGCAGTATGCAAAGCATATGTTTCTCTAGCTTAGCTGATTTTCAGCATGCATGAATAACTAAGATACTCTATCACTGACCTTCCCAATATCGAGCAAGGGTAGATTATGCCATTTGTGCTGGCTCTGCAACCACCACAGCACAAAATCCTGCCACAACCTTCACAAACTAGAGGAGCTGGGAAGGGAGAGGTAGGGAGGGAATGTGAATGCCTCTCTTCAGTTAGCAAAGGTTCTGTAACTGATTACAGTTTGCAAACCAGAAGCTTTTTAGAAGTCGGGGACTGGGTGTATGTTATCAACACCAGGCTTTGTTCTGTGTTCCCAAGCAAAAGGCAACATTATAAACTGCTTCTAAACCAACAGCTCCCAAAGACCAGCTTAAGAAGCCAGGGGAGAGATGATAGTTATCTATCTAGTCTGTATGGTCCTTGCTTTTCTTTGAGGATTGCACTGAGTGACGTATTCATTAGCTACAAAGAAAATATCAGGAGGAAAGCAAAACCAAAGCACACAAGTTTGCTTCTTCAATGAACCTACATTTGGGACAGAGACTTGAGAAGCAGCACAAAGGGGAAGGAAAAACCACGGCTGGTTACTTCTTCTTGCACAGTTCCTGTCAGAGACACAAGTTAAATCTTTCCAGCTGAGTAGAAGAGGCCCCTACTCCTCTAACCATACCCTTCCTACTCATAACTGTGGAGCTATCCTTGTAGATGACTAACCCCCTTTTTGGTCCCTCTTGGGAACACCTCTTTAAACAAAATGCTTTCCCTCTTTTTGCTACACAGAAGATAAATTCTTCAAAATACAGAAAACTGCCAGATTTCAAAAAATTGTTCCCCCTCACCTTCACCTGTAAGAATTCTGAAACTAACATATTTTAAAAGCTTTTTAATTAGGCTTTTTGTTTTGTTTTATTCTCGTTTCATCTTTCCAATTGTTGAAAGATTAGATTTTCTCTTGCAGAATTTGCTTCATGCTCTTGAAGAAGAGAGGGAGGGAAAGAAAATAAAATCACAATAAGGACTCAATGTTATGTCATCCTGTTAGGTTACCATACTCCTGCTTTTGTAAATGAACATGCCTGGTACAAATACAGATTTTTCAGCAGGCAGGAATTGCTTTGCCACAAAGAACTATGTTTTGCTAGCTCATCTTGTTTCTGTGCATCACACTCATTCCTTTTCTATCCAGTTGCTGTAAATGAGTGGCCAAGAGGAAATATTTCAAGGAAATACTGAAGGAAGGCATTGAGATTTCTTTCAAGTTAAAAGCAGCTGTCATTAAGCTGCCACAAAAGTGAGAGTGAAACCTATGAAACCCAGTTCTGGAACTACTGCTCCTTCAGTAAACACTGATTAAAAGACCTTGATAACAGGTTCTTCATCTGCAAAGCCCAGACCGGTTACAGTCCTGCACCCTGCATCATTCCTTATATTCTGTTCTCCATATTCAGAAAGTTAGGAACAAACCTCAACCATCTTTAAATTAATATTTCAAAAGTCTAACACAATGTGTGCCATCTAGATATTCTAATCAGTTGTAAGATAGTCCTGGAATGAGAATTACAGGTACTTTGGACTAGATTCCAGACAGACAGTGTTTCAACCCTTATCGTAAGTTGTGTTCTACTAAGACAGAAATTTAGCAGCTGCCTAAGAGGTGCCCAGAGCTCATTATACACTTCTTCGGGTATATTCTTGCAATCTGAAGCTCCCCTAGCTCTTTGCAGATCTGATTCTCATCACAGTTAACACAGACATGACACCAAACCAGTGAGACAGGGCCTGCAGGCATGGCTGACCTCACTGAGGTTCAGCACACAACACTGTAGCTCATTCAAACACATGTGACTCAGGGTCCCTGGGCTTTACAGCACTGCTCAAAGACAGTCACATGGGTTCTCCAAAAATGCTAGAGGTGGGTCTGAGAGCCTGACTCTCCTGCTCCTGCCTGAGGCATGCCACTCTACATCAGAAGTCAAGAAGAGCCATAAGTTTTGCAATTCCAGCTGCTCTGTGGAAGTTTTAACAAAAGGCACAGAGAAACACTCCACAGACTAGTTCCTTAAATCTCATCTCGGAGGTGTCAGTGACAAAACATGAGCTTCATGCTGAGGAAAGTAGACTCCATTCCCTAGACGCTGCTAAGAGATGTTACAATCATTTCTGCAGAAATGCTGGAAATGGAAACCAGAGCACAGACACTTATTTAAAGAACAGCTGAAAGAACCTTTTTGTTCCACAGAACACTTTGGGGTTTGGGATCTCGGACACGTATAGGTGCCCTCCTGGCTTAAGTTTCCCATAGAGCTCAGAGTGCAGAGCACTGTAGGCTGCTTTCCATTAGCTAGCTTAATTTTATCTTCAAGGTCATAAAAATGACCCACCCACATCCTCTCCTCCAAAGAAACACAGACAGCCCACTGCAAATAGAATTTACTGTAGTAGTTCACCAGTGGTTCAGATAAAGCAGAAGCGATTTGCAACTCTTAACACACCTTCAACATAACAATCAACAGCATGACCCGATCAACAGATCAATAAAATCTGCTCTTTGAAGTTAAAAGGGTGCTAAGCTAACCTAGCCCTTACCTGATACAAATATAGATTCTCAGTTAACACAGAACAACCCAAACCAAAAAGATTGCAACTGATTTAATAACTGAAGTGGTGTGCTAAACCAGCACAGAGATGAGCTTTGCTTGTCATTAAATGACAGTGGGCTATATGAAGGCGGAAAGAACTTAACCAAAATCATAAATTACAGTCTAAGAGACACCTCCTCAGCAGCTGACTAGTTCTATAGCTCCCTAAGCCTGACGGTTTTTCCTCATCTGACCTGGAAGTCCCTGCAGCTCACACCTTCCAACAGAAAGCTGGACTGGTACTACACATGTAAACGAAAGACCTAGAAAAGTGGACACAAGTCGTTAGAAAGCTCAGCCCAGGAAACATGTTCTGCCTGCCCATTGGATCCAGATCCTCAGAAGCCACCAGAGGAGAACAGACTACAAGAGCAACTGGGTGGTTGCTGTTCTCTCAGACCTACAGAAGAGAGAGGAATGGAATCCAGCTGTGTACCCACCACCTAGAAAAGTGCTTGGCTGGCATTTTTGAAGGCAAAGTTCCTGTTTCTGAAGCCAGGCAGCAGTGGGGCTAAGAGAGATTTGGACTTGGGTCTTGGGAGGGCAGAAGCACCTGTATATTGCTCAGCCATCAGCCATCTATATTTCAAAGTGGAAAGGAGAGCAGGTAACCACTGTGGCATGTCTCCTATATAAACCCCAGGTACCTTACTTTTAGTACACCTTGTTTGTCACAAGGGAAGGGGAGACACAGCAGAAGAGAGGAGATGGAAGAGGCAGGGTGAGACTATGGACTCACTGAATCCAGCAAAGATGGTTAATTAAGTTCAGTGACTGTCTTCACAGTGCTCCAATTTCAGCCCAATTTCACTTCACGTTTTCACCTGACAACCGAGACCTTTTTTTTTGTTTTGGAGCCTCAGTGTCTGTCACAGGTTGGTAGGGGTGTCTGGAAGATCAAGTTAGAAGCCGTGAGAGCCAGGGAATTCACTGATTAATTTTAGATTGAAGAAATACAACCCTCATGTACAGAAACTTTTCAATAGAGCAAAATTAAAATTCTTCATCTTTTCTGTTGAAATTTAAAGAAATTTATTCTGAAAGAAGATATAAAAGGTAGCTGAAAAAAATAGGCAAAAGCTCAATCTATGCCAGTAATCTGTGCTACAAATACTCCTAAACCTTGTACTGCAAGACAAACATCAAAGTTTTAATAAAAATTGACACATGTAACTGACTAGAATTAATTTTAAGTTCTAATAAAAAAATACCCATTTCTGCATACACAAGAAGTCCTGCATAACACTAAAACCATGTATGCCAAAATCTAGCCATATCCTGTTCATTGTTAGATCCCTTCTGATTAACAGTATGCTCTGTGTAACTTGTGAGATCAAACTGTATTTGCTTAATAAACACACACATATTAAAAATATAATGGAAAATGGAGGGAAATGGTAAAAGCCTGAAAATCCCAGCAGCCTAATTTACTTCTAAGTTGAACGCTCCAGTTAGGTGGCATGAATCTAAGCACAAGTATATTAAAGCTTGCACAATCTTATTTACATATCTAATATGTACTTCCAAGGGCAAGCTGCAAGGCCACAGCTTCTGGCCCTGCTAAACAATTCAAACTCCAGCAAATATTTGACGCAATCCTTGCTCGGCAAACTTCTCAACCTACCATCTTAAGGTGCCACATAACTGGCCAGGACAAAACTGGCTTATTACTAGCAGCCATCTTACTAATTATTTATTTGTTTGGTGAACATAGAGTGATAACATACTTCCCAAAGATAGATCACACTTAACCACACGTACAAAGGATCTGCTGCGTTGGGTGCCACGAACCTGTTAAAGTAGCAGGTGAAGCCAAAGAAGTGAATTCCCATGAATGAAACTGAGAAACTAACCTCCCATGAGGGATACCACTGTTATTACCATTTTATATAAAACATGCAAAAATGCAACTTACAGCATTGTGTGATCTTCTGGATGTTAGAAGTTATGCGCTGGGCTAGTTGGTCAGGATCCCCAAAACCTGCACCGTACGACATGGCTGAGTAGATTCTCTGTCAAGATCATCCACGATGGGAAAAAGTCAGTCTCCACCTATTAAGGAAACCTAAACCCCCTCCCCAGAAAACAGAGTTAAGTCTTGGTCATTGGTTTACAACAGTCTTCATTATTTTCAGTAAAAATACACAGGAAAAGATTAAAGAAAACACCATATACTGAAGCTTACCCTGTCCAAAACCATAGTACTTCAAAGACAGAAATTAAGCCTCTTTTTTTCTTAAAAAAAGTATTAAATAAGAATATGACATCTTTTTTGCATTTTCTACAGTTACTCTTACTAGTAAGATTCTTCGTAATACACACAGCTTAAGATCTTCAATTATTCTCCAGAAGCTACATTACAGAAACTACATCCTTTGCCAATTTTCTTACATATTTTCCCTACTGTAAGCAAAGAAAAAGTATGCATTTTCATTTGGTGCCATTCCAGAAAAAAAAAGCTGTACATTTAATCTGTCAATGCCAAATCTTCTGAAGAATTATGTTCCAAACCATTTATATGGTTATTTCCATATTATGCATCACCTGTCCCACCAATACAACCTAGCCTATATAAACCAATGGAGAAAAAAACAGCAGATACAACACAAGATATTAGAATGAAGGCACACAATTCCCTCTAAACAGCAATCATTTGTACCACCTTCATCTGAATTCTATGAATTGCCACATGATCCTGCTTCAGCTGCTCTATTTCTCAATACAAACTTATTCTTCAACAACTTGGGTATACAAATGCATTTTTAAGGGTTGTTTTTTCATCCAGAACTATCATATCTTATCTAAAAAGGTCAAAATTTGACAACACAAATACTCCCAAATATACTTGCCCTAAAAACACACATATACACACACACATACTCCTAGCCCGTCAGCTTCTGGTTAACTGACATTTGTCCCAATGCACTGGGACACTGCTAAAACTCAGTTTCAAGGGGAAGGGAGAAAGCACATTTAAATATTTAAATGAAACAGAAGGAAATTAAAAGGCCAACTGATTTGTCAAGTATTACACCAGCTGTGCTAAAGTTTGCTAACACAAGCCCTTATGAACTCAAAAAAATAAAAAATCAGTCCTTGTTAGCAAATATTAATTTTTCCCTTGGAAAATGCCTGTATTAATAAAGCACAGCAGCACTCTGGGTGTTTTATAACATAACTGTTTTCACATCTCTATGATATGAAATGATCTCTAGTTGAGCTGCCAAGACATTGCCCTGGTCAGACCCATGAAACATTCCACCCGAACTTCATGAGGGATATAAATACAGTGGGCAGGCTCACCCCTGCTGCCCTGCAGGTTCTAGTCCCTATGCTGGAGGAACGAGCTGCTGCTACTGCGAAGACAAACCCTGCATGATTTTGAAATGGCTCCTCCACCAGAGTCCAAACGCTGCTTGGAGTCTTCAGGCTGTGATCTCCTAGTAATGAACGGCCTGACTGCAGGTGAAGCAAGAGGGACTGTATTTGCACCCTTCTACCTGCTTGCTGCACAATCACCTGCGAGCCAAGCTAGCTCTCTGCAGCATGGCTGCCTGTCTTTGTCTGCACCACATGCAGATTCAAGATGTTTTGGGTCATGGACCAAAGTCTGAAGTCAGTCATCCTAAATCCCACTTATCTGGCCCAAAGCTGGCATAACAACCCTTGCTCTCTTTGGAAACTCTAGGCAGTATTGCATTGAATTTGTACTGTGAGACCAAACCTGTGCAAACAAATGGCTCTATGCTTTGGTAAGGAAAGAAGTACGGAAATCCTATCAACTTTGAGGAGAATACAATCCAAGGCATAAAATCCAAATAATCCACCTAAAAGAAGTTCATTTGAAAAAGTTTTCTCAGAACTATTGATATTCCTTTAAGTTTTAAAGACTATTTCTAGACACATTAGTAGCATGCTAACCACAACACTAGCACTGACTAAAAGTACTTTTTAGTTAAATATTGTATTTAATGTTAAATGTTAAACATTGATATGCAGCCTCTCGGGAGAAGAGACAGCAAAAGACCAAACTACCTTGTGTAGAAAAGCTACAGAACTAACTGAAACAGTCCTTCACAATTGTTTTTTCTCCTCTCATATTTGTATTCACCAGACAGCTGCCTATAACAGTTCTCAACAACAGCATTACAGTTGAGAGACAGACACGGAATATTTCATTCTACTCTTGACAAAAGCAGTGATTGACTTTTTCTTTGTCTTGAACATTTCTACAGCTAACTTTAAACAAGTTACACTGCACTATACTGACAAATGTACAGACTGCATAGTACACAAGGTTTTGAGCTTTTCAACTTTCTAGCTACACAGCTGGGCAGCCAAACGCAACGTGTAATGGGAGGATGTTCAGACGGCAGCTTGCAAAGTCCACAGTGTATAATTTAGCTCTTTGTCTGCACATGTAGATCTCACCAATTGTTGATAAAATTCTTTGTATCAGTACACATATTTCAATTGAGATTTATAGTAAATTTGTAGGATAGCAGTTTGTAGGATTCCACCAGTAACGCTACTCCTGAGCATATAATAATTAATAGTGCAGCTTGGTGACAGGGTAAGCTACTTGTCTGGAGAGCAGGCAGAGAGGTAAGGTGTCAGCCATCAGCTCTCATCTCTTCCCAATCTTCACCACAAACTCCCCGAGTCAAGAAAAAACAAACCAAACAGCCCAAAGAGGAGGTAAATTTGGTATTTGTTGATTAGTATATTTTTTAAATGGGAAGTGTGAACTTCTTCCTCATTTCTAGTTCTCACAGGCATCTGAACTGAGCAACCACCCTACTTCTCACACACCCTTTGCTTCTTAGTACTCAGTTACCCAAATGCCTCTGAAAACAAAGACAGATGAACCCTTGGTAAGTCAATGGGAGTCCTCCGAATGGCTTTGACAAGGTCAGGGTTTCAACCACCAGAAACAGGACGCATGCACCAAGCACTTCTTTCCACACCAGAGAGATAGGAGCATTTATCAAGACTCAGAATTTCCAGAGAAATTGCCCCTTTTCAATTCCACAGCATTTGACTACTCTGTTATGGTGTGTTTTGGTATTACTGCTTGCATATCTTTTAAAACAGGAAAGCTAATACTTTGCTGCAGTTGAGGGAAGTACACTTTGCATTCAGAATGGAACAGAGCTGCACCTGTGTGAGTCTTCAGTTCCTCTAAAAGTTTCAGTCAGGGGTGAGCTTGTGATTGTACCTTTTATGTTCCCCTCAACATCTCTGTCTCTGAATGGGAGTACACCCAGTGGTAACGTGGCTTGTCAAGCTACCAAAGAACTGAGTCTACTGGCACAAATGAAATCAAGAATCAGAACATTTCATCAACACTCACTGAAGCAAGACTGCTCTGCACATACATGCAGTTTAAAGAACACAAAGGATTGTTCTGTATTTTTCCCAGTTTCTCCATTAAATGGTTCCTGCAACACACTGTCACTCCATATTTGAGCAAAAAATGAACCTTAGCATCAACTTGTTTTCTATAAAGTGTTTGCTAAGGAAAAATCCACTTTTTCCTTGGCTATTTCCAGTCAAATCACTGATGAATGCAGGGACAAGAAAGTGGGACCCCCATAACCAAGGAGCTGCCCAGTGCCATTCTTGAAAGCTCCACCAGGACAAAACAATGCGACCGACCAGGGTAGCATGTTAGATCCCAGCAGTAGTCACCTAAGTATCTTCCAGCCTCCAGTCAGCTACAGTTAATAAGCACCTAATTTTGTATTTTTTCATTTAGATATTCTAAAAGTTTTTGTTCTCCTAGAAATCTAGCCCATATACATTAGGATAAGAACTCTTGAGCAATAATTTTATTGTTTAAGCAATGTTCTCGCATCAGGACCTAGAGATGTTTACAGAGATCCTTAGCTTTCAGAAAGAAAAATGCTGCATTCCACAGAAATGACTGAAAATTTAAATCTGATCTGAATGAGGATTTTATGCCTTTAAATATTCAGAGACAAGTCATTAGGCTTTCTTGTATTTTTTTTTCTTCCCTAAATAAAGGTCACAGAAACAAAGCTTCTCCAAAACAACTCCTAAATGTTACTTCCTTTTTAAACTACTGCCAAAAAGTAAGTGCAAAATCCTTCAAGCAGAGTGAAAACACAAGCAGAAATTATAAACTGCTGAAAGTCTTAAAAACAAATTATTGCAGCCAGGCACAACTTTAGATACAGAATATGTGTGCCATGGTAACAGCCAAATATCAAATATATTGGTGAATACACCCAAATACTGATATGAGACAAGGTACATATATAGATTGACTCTTACACCTAAGAGAACCCAAAACGTATTATCTTCAGACAGCATCTGCTGCTGACTTTAGCAGTCACTTTGCAGCAGGTAAATTAACCTAAAAAAAAAAAAAAAACGGAACTATTGGAATAAAGGGCAGACTGTGTGCTCTAAGAGAAGCACCTGAGGGATTCTCATAACAAACTCATAGCAACTGACTTAGTAATATACAGGTAAAGATTACACCTGTCACTAGTTCTCTAGTGGGGATGAGGGAGGTTAAGTTTTTTCTGGATTTATCTAGTTACCTCTTATACTTAGGCTAAAAAATTTAGAGACTGAGAACATTTTCTGCTTTGTGCTCTTATAGCTCCAAATGTGCTGGAATCCTTGTCCTCAAAGATAGGCTGGGGGCTTCCATAACACAAAACCAACAATGGAGCATAATAAACATGGAAACAAAACAGCAGTAAAATTAAATCCTTCCTGACTTCTTAAAAAAAAGCTGGTAGACTAGTAGTGGTAGACATGAAACTCTGTCCAGTTGCCTCAGCCTTGCCACATTAGTGGCAATAGTCATGCTGAAATATACCAAACACAAACTTAGGTCACTTAACAGCTACAAAGTACTTTTTTCAGAAAGGAAAAAAATCAATCTTGGATTGTGCCACTGGTCAGTGCTTCAGTCAGTTTTGCTGACAACAATTCCATCAAACAAAGAGTCTCTCTGAGGCCTATCAGGATGCTAATGTGACTACATGTAGCCCAGTCACTTTTTTTCCCTCTTCCCCCCAAAAGATTCACTTCAGTGTAAGCCACCAGGACTACAAGAGATGTCTTCATGAAGGGAATGTGAATACAGTTTATAAAAATGCCACCATTTAGCATCACTTTCTTAGAATCTTAACATATTTAAACTTTTTTTTCCTCCTCTTTTCCTTCTTTTGCATTAACAGTACCTGCACAAACCCCCAAGCTCCAAGCGGAAGGGCTACAATGCCAGCAGAGCACACACCTGGATGATCAGTCAGGAGGGCTCTGCTGGCACAGCTCTGTGCCTCTGCGTGGCTTGCTCCTCAGCAGAGGGGGTCACAACCACCAGCACATGGCTTCTGGCAGTAAGCACCCCGGGAGTTTATCCCTGAGCTTCAATGAAGACGCAGTGCCTTGCATTGAACACAAAGCAGAGCAGTGCCTTTCATTGAACACAAAGCAGAGTGAAACCTTCCACTTCCTTCTGCAGTTTCAAGAAGTGACAATTTCTGATGCAGCAGTGAGTGGTTCACCAGGCAAGCAGTGAGAATGTTGGGCCAGGGGCCTGACATGCCAGGCCCGAGCTTGCTATTTACCCAGGCGAGTTTTATAACCTCCCTTCCTCCTGCTGATATGCATTGCTCACCTTGGACCTGGAGTAGCTCAGAGGGTGTTTCAGTACGGTGCAGCTGACTATCCTACTCTACAATCCGACATAAACTGCTGCAAAACACCAGATGTAGGCCCCTAGTCTCTCCCTGGAGGATCGCTGTCAGCGTCAAGTCCAGAGCCCTGACATCAGGGGGCTGTCACGGGCATGGGCCTGGGGGAAAAGGGGGTGGCGGTGACACCACCGACCGCACTCGAACACCGCGCCCCGGCTCGCGGGCCCAGCCCTGCCCTG
>NW_008628937.1:0-1805 GCF_000691845.1 Merops nubicus
CCACGACGTCCGGGCTGCCTGGGGGTCGGTGGGCTGCCCGGGGGCCAGTGGGCTGCCCAGGGACCGTGCCCACCGCACCCGTGGGCTGCTGGAGCCCAGGCGTGTGGGTGGCACGGCCAACAGTGGGGGGCTGGGGCTTGTCCACAGCACTCCTCTGTGTGGGAAGGTCTGTTAAAAAGTGGAGAGATGTTGTTGGTGTTAATGTTTTTGAGCTGAGTGAGTTTTCTGTCCCCTGTCAGGGCTGGGTGGGACCTGCCATGGTGCTGTGCCCACTAGCAGAAGATGGGTCCTTCCCCCGTGACACGGGTAGTCCTGTGGCCAGCAGGAGACAGGAGCTGGAGGGTCCCTGAGAACCCTTTTCTGTGTGTCTCCACATCATCAGCTCTTGCCTGTGGTGAGACAAGGAGACCCAAAGGGAAAGACTTAAGGAACAACTTGGTTTGAACACCAAGCTGATCCTTGGAAACTGATGTCTTCCCATGGGACTGGAAAAGGCAGAAAAGTCCCGTAGGTGCTGGGACTCCACTCGGTGGTCCTGGGTCCAAGGCAATAGCCCTGTTTCCAAATATTCCTGGTGTCCTGCTCCAGGCAGGCAGGCTCCAGTGACAGCTTTGCCCCCATGAAGCTTGCCAAGACCTTTCCCACACTGAAGGACCTGTTGAGGTAGTGTGGGTAGCTCTGGTCAGCCCAGGTGGATGGGAGGTCATCCTTTGTTCTGAGAGCAAAATAATGGGTTCATCACACTTCATTTACTCAAATGCTGCCTGGACGACTTCAAACGTAAGCGTGCCCCTTTGGAAAGTTCAGGAGAAGTTGACAGCAGCCAGGGATCCCTGTTCCAGACCCTGAGTCCTTCCATTGCTCAAAAGACTCCCTGCTTTTCGGGCTGCACTCACGCCGTGGTGATGCCCTCCTGGCTACCAGGGGAAGAGTTGAGGCTTGAAGCTGGTGTAAGACAGACCATCCCAGCTCATGCCTCCCCACGGGCAGCGTGCTCTGGGGTCACTCATCCCAAATAAGCAGTTCATTCTTCCATGCAAAGTGGCCTCACCCCAGCAAGGGCACAGAGACTGCTTGCCATGGAGAGCTGTAGCTGCAACAAAGGCTTCCTTTCTCCCGACTGCGACACGATTGTTGGAGTTAAATAAATCTGTCATGCACAAAGCAAACTGTTAGAGAGTGTCCTCTCCCACTCTAGCCCCATAAAGGCTGGGCACTTTGGAAAGTGTTTAAAACCCATTTTTCATTCCCTTGTGTTCACTCTTCCCTCTTGTTGCATCCTCATTGCACTCACTCATTCAGGAGCCCGCACAAGGACCTGAATTTCTAGTAGGCACAAAAAAAAAGCTGAAGGTGAATAAACCCAGTGTTTAAACCCATTCAGAGCTTCTATTATTTGGGACCAAAAGCGGAAGGTCCCTTGCAGGTCACTTTTAAATGTGTCTGTCTAGAGGCAAAGAGATTCAAAGTGCATTTATCATCCTTCTTATTCACCCTCTCTGTTGTCCACAGCAACCCAGGGTTTTTTTTCCTGCTTCATGATGCGGCGATTGCTGCAAACCCAGCTGGGTTCAGCCACCATGGGAGGAAGGAGGGCTCTCCTCTGCCTCACACCTCATCAACACGGCTGGGGGGCTGCGTGCTGCTGTCACAGCTTTGGTGGTGACACTCAAGGTGGAAAGGGCCTGGGACAACTCGTCCCAAAACTCAGCTGAGCTGCAGGGCAGTGAATTCTGGGCTGTGGTGGGAGCAGCCAGCTGGAACCTTTTATGTGTAGTAATTCACCAAAAATGGGGTTTCAGCAG
>NW_008628937.1:1836-2480 GCF_000691845.1 Merops nubicus
CTGTAAGTTCAGGTTTCAGTCGTTTGGATGTGTGTGTCAGCATAGTCCTGGTAGATGTTTCCAAGGCAAAACGTCTCATTTCAGAAGTGCTGGAGTATTTCATTAGACAGCCTTGAAACAAAACTCTCTTCCTATTTTCACAGGGCATTTTTATTGAAAGGCTGACCCAAAGCAGGAGAATATGAGGCTAAGCACAAACATTGAGTGTCCCACAGGAAAGGGTTCTTTTGGGGTCAGGGGGACAAAAAAACTCTAGAGAAGCCTCTTGTGATAGTTCTGATGCCTGGGCTTGGTTCTCAGTCCTGGGGACCCTGGCCCAGCTGTAGGCTGGACATGGGGAGCTCCAGCTGGTGGGGCAGAGCAGCAGAGTCACGGCGAAGTTTGGGACTGGAGGGATGGTGAGAAATAGCACAGAGGGAAATGACATGGGTGGAGGAGAGGAAAGGGTAAGGGCAGCATGTGGGTGATAGCAGAGAAGTGGGAGAGGCTGATTTTCTGCTTGGGTAAGGCCAGCATGTGGGTGACAGCAGAGGAGAAGTGGGAGAGGCTGATTTTCTGCTTAGCCTTCAGTGGTGCAGTGGAGGAAGAGGCAAAGCCCAGAGTATGGCAAACTGAGGCATGAGCTGGAAGCTTTGGGACTTCCT
>NW_008628937.1:2512-6825 GCF_000691845.1 Merops nubicus
GGCTGGTAGAGCTTCACTGAGGTTCAGGAGAGGAGGCCAGTGCTGGGCAGGCTGTGTGTGGAGCAGGGCAGCCAGGCTGAGTGACCCAGAGCCTGGGAAGCACAGTGGCCACGTCCCTGGGGGGTTCCTGAGGCAGGCAGGACCTACCTGTGCCAGTGGGACAGAGGAGGAGCCATGGGGTGGTCTCTTCCTATCAACACCTCCTAGTCCTCATACCCTCCAGGGTGCTGATGTGGGAGGTGGTCTCTCTCTTCCTCTTGTCCCACTAGAAGCAGTCTGGCTTCATGGCTTACCCCCATGGCATCCATTGGCAGCCTCCTGTCCTTCCTCATCCTGTGGGCTGCTCTTCTCATGGAGACAAACGTTGTCATCTGCCAGTCACCCTGCTGCTACCTGGGCTCCGGATCCCCCTCGGTGCCTTTTAGGCCCCCCCCAAATCTCTTTCCACACAGGTGGCTATGAATTAATGAGGTCTAGGGATAGTTAGAGAGTTATAAATATCTTCTGAGATGATGAATTTTAATCAGGAGCCTCTAACAAGCACAAGATGGAATCAGGAATGAGAATGATGGTCCCCCAATGGATCTTCATTAACAATTTAAATGACTGAGGTCTTAATTAAAGGGCTCAGGACTTAGCTGAGGGATTACAGATTGCCCAGGGGGAGAAATCAAAGACTTCAAAACTCCATTTTTTTACAGAAGGTAACGAGCTTTTAAATTAGATTAAAAAAAAAAAACCAAAAAAGCAAATAAAAAGAGAGAGAACAAGGCCTGGCTGCTTCATATGGCTTCTTCACTTGTTTAAACGATGCCCAGAGCCTGAAATGTGGAGCCTTGACCAGAGCCCCCCATCACACACAGGTCCCCATCCTGCTCCTGCCACCACTTCACCTCCAGGTGCCACCAAGCGCTGACCCTGGGGCACAGACAGCATGAGGGGACCCATGTTCCCCCCAGGGACCCCCCCTGGGGTCTCCTGATCTCAGGGGAGATTTCAGGGGAACATTGAGAAGGGCCCATCTCCCATCAGCTTTACAGCTCTCCCCCCTTGCTTTGTTGCTCTGAATTGTTTTCCCTAGAGGACAGGACAGCACATGTCCAGTTTGTGTCTGTGAAGAGCTACAGGATATTAAAAAAAATAGATTTGTGTTTTTTTTTTTTACAATCCTAGTATTTTTTCATGCTCAACCCCAGAGCTGCTCCCTGTGGCACACATGCCCCTGCACAGCAGTCTTCCCCCCGAGGCAAGCACTGACCTCTGCAACATGCAGCCCAGAAGTTGCCCACCCTGCTGGGGTGGAGTGACCCCCTGGCCACCACCACAGCTCCTTGTCCTGGCCCCTCGTTGGGTGGGTGGCTCTTCTGAGGATGAGTACCCGTGTGTTAGGGGGGTGTCTGAAGGCTGGTGGTGGGAACCCAAAATGGTGTCCTCTGCTAACGCCAGAGTCTGCCAGGGACTGCTGCATCTCTGTCGTGTCTCGTGGAGACAAGGAGGGAGGGGATGCCTGGAAGTGGTTGCATGAGAGAGCTCCAGGGAAGAGGAGTTTCAGCTCGTGGGGCAAAGAGGAGTGCACAGACCTCCTGATCCACTGCTTCTTCCAAGGACAGGCACGGGTGGAGCCAGACAGAGGGATGCTGCAGCGGGAGGGAGGAGGTTAGGGAGAGGTGGATGGGTGGAGGGATGGATGGATGGATGGATGGATGGATGGATAGATGGAAAGGGATGCCCAGGTTAAACAGTCAAGCTAGAAGTGGCTCCAAAACCTGTGGCTGGGTCTGAGTCCTGGGTCTGACAAGGCTCAAGAGCAGGTCTGGCACAAAAGGAAGGATGATCCTGTGCCATGCTTCACAGAAGCTGTTCTTCACAGGCTCCTGGAGGTTCCTGAATCTTTCCTACTCCCATGGCAAGAAGTGCAAGGAGGGCTGTCTGTGGGGGTAGTTTGAGGAACCTGTGTGAAGAACAAGCCATTTAGGAAGAGCAGAAGCACTGAAGCTGGATTCTTGGTTATGTATGCCTGGAGAAACAGCCTCTGCATGGATCCTCTGCTGGTTATAAGGTCTGAACTTCCCCATGCAGCCTACGGGCATCTGTGAAGTCTTAGATCCTCCACCCTCCTCCCAAAAATCTCCCAGGATCGTCCTATTGCTGAGAACTGCACTAGATGTTTGGAGATGAAGCTGGGCAAGCTTTCAGAGGGCTGAGAGTGACACACAGAGGCACAAAGTGCTGTCCCATGACCTCGGTTTCGTTTGGAAACTTGGCTAAAATGGACGAGTGCACTTGGAAACTGAAGCAGGAGCCCTTTCCAAAGGGGCTGGCCTGGCCCAGCACAGGCTGCTTCGGAGTGAAGATAAAGGGCACTGTAAACCCTCCAGCAGCCCCTGAGCTGCCGTGCTCAGGCTCCCCCTGGGCTCCAGGCTGCAGAGCAGACACGAAGCTGTGGCTGGAAGCTTTACCCAGCGTGGGACATCTCCAGCTCGGAGGGGGCCAGCCTGGGGGCCCAGCATGACTCCCTGGACGTGGTGCCTCTGGGCTCAGCCACCTCTGCACAGCCCCCTCAGGACCCAGGGGTGACCAGGTGAAGGCTGGGTCCTGCACGGTTACAGGTAGGAGGGTGGAGGGTGGGATGCAGCAGGACTGAGCACCGGCTCTGGCAGGGTCCTGCGTGGGAGTGGGGCTGAGACCAACCTGGGACACTGCTCAGGGGGTCAGGCCCTGTGTGAGAGGCGTGGGGGTACAGAAAAACTGCCGTGGGGTCCCCCCTCTTCTTCACACTCGTCACGGAGCTCAGCATGTGAGGCACAGCCCTAAAAACTGTGCCCATGTACTGCCACCTTTGCTCTCTATCCCAAAGGTACCATTGCCTCAGCATCTTGGCTTGCCCAGCTTCAGGGATGCTAGAGGGAAACACTGGCTCCTCTGAGGAGCTAAAAGACCATCAATGACACCCAACTGTGTTCTTTGGCAGGGATAATTTGGCCCTGGAGAGAACAGGCAAAAACTTGGTATCCTGAGGTGATGAGCAAGAGAAAGTGAGTCCTTCCATGGCACAGAAACACTGAGCAAAGGGGCTGCTTCCCTTCTGTGCCTGCTCCCTCTTATGCACCCTTGTCCTTGCCCCCGGTGCCACGCTGCCCAGGGTGCCACAACATGGGGCTGGCTTCACAACACGAGCTCAGGGGTGTCTGATGTATCCTCCTCACGACTGCTGCTCTGACTCCTAGTCACCAAACTGTGTCTCCAGACAAGTGTTCAGGTTCTGGTGAGGATGGGGAGGCAGCTGGGCTGTTATCTGTATCAGAAGTGAAGACCTGGCAGGAGGTTCTTCACTTAACCCCACACTGGAGGCTGCTGAGGGTCTGGGGGATTTCAGACACCTCCTCTGAAGCATAATGGATGTGAAGGGTACACAGCAGGTTTTGGTCTGTGCAGTGGAGGGGCTTGTCTTCCTTCCATCACTTCCCAATCAGATGCAGGAACAGAGGTGTTATCAGGATCAGGGCTGGTTTTGTTGTGCAAAAAGCCCTGAGATACTGGGGAGGGAAGATGCTCCAGGGATGTGGCTGGTGAAAGGATGGATGGGAACTCTCCCAGCCAAAGAGCTAATGATTTTATCACCATCGGTGTGAGAGGTGCTTTCCAAACTCAAGGAGGCTGGCTGTGTCCCAAGGAGTCTCCTGTCCATGGGTGAGGACAAGTGGGATGGTGAGGGCTGAGCCCTGGCATGAGGCAACATTGATGGGGAGGTTAGTGACTTTAAAGGGAAACTCCCCTGGCCTTTCTCCTCAGCTTGTTCTAGGCTCTCAGGTAGTGACAGGACTGGGGGGCATGGGGCAAAGCTGGCAGTGGGCATATTCAGGCTGGATGTGAGGAAGAAGTTCTTCCCCAGGAGAGTGGTGAGACCCTGGCATGGGGTGCCCAGGGAGGGGGTTGAGGCCCCATCCCTGGGGGTCTTTAAGGCCAGGCGGGAGGAGGCTCTGGGCAGCCTGATCTAGTGGGAGGTGTCCCTGCTCATGGCAGAGGGGTTGGAACTGGGGGATCCTTGTGGTCCCTTCCAGCCCTGACAGATTCTGATTCTGTTTTAGCAGAGGACTCAGTGGTGTTGGCTTGATGGTTGGACTTGATGATCTTAAAGATCTCTTCCAGCCTAAAGGATTCTATGATTCTATGATTCTATGATTCTATGTTCAAGGCCTGGTGACTGTATGCCCTTGTGAGCTCTTTGGAAGGGGCCACATCCTCCTGCCTGGAGGGGCAAGCCGTCCATGGAAGCTGCAGGGGTCAGGGGGCCGGACCTTGTGGGGACACCT
>NW_008628937.1:6845-43317 GCF_000691845.1 Merops nubicus
ACAGGGAGTGACCCCAGGAAGCCACCACCAGAGAGGGTGGCCCAGCTGGAACCTGGAGGAGGATCCTGGGGTCAACACAGACCCATCTCCACCTTTTCCTGGAAACGAGTCCCATGCTCCTCACAACTGAGGTCACGCAGCCTCTAAGAATAACCCCCCCATCCATTCAGTTGTGACCCTGGTGCAGCTCGGGGTTCCTGGCGTGGTCCCAGCCCCTGCCCCAGCTCCTCTGCTGCAGAGATCCATCTGTGGGGCACCCCCATCGCCAGCCCCACTGCCCGAGGTGCGAGGGTGACCTCACTGCCTGCCCGGGGCTGCCTGGGGAGGGGCAGCAGCTGCGGGGCTGGCGGGGGCTTAGACCTATCACTCTGTAACTTCTGACGGAGCCTGGATTTGCTGAAATGTTCACTGGATTTTTTCCAGCCTGCTGGGGCCCATAAATCTGGCTGTGCAGAGGCCGCTCCTGCTCCTTCCCCTCAGTGAGCAGGGCTGGTATTTTTCTTGGAGGGTGAGATGGTTGCAACCCTCCTTCCAGCACCTGCCGCTCCACCTCCAGCCGCATTCCTGAGCGGTGGTGGAGAACGGGGCTGTCTGTGCCAACTGGGGGTGCTGTGGGCCCTGCTCCCCTCAGCCCCTCTGCAGCAGCGTGGTGAGGAGGGGCTGGTCTCCTCTCGCTCCCACACAAGACCCTTTTCTCCAGCCACCAACCAGCCCTTTTTTCCAGCCACCAACCAGCTCCAGAGCTGGAGAGCCTGGCTGAGCAAGCGTTAGGGGCAGGAGTCTGAAGACCATCCCTGATGGCTTCTTTTTGGATAGAGGGACCAGAAACAGCCTGTGGGTGCTGAATGTCCTGTTCAGCACTGATTTCTGGGGGATGGCCCTGTCTCAGCGGGGGGTTTGCTGTGGAGCACCACTCCAGGGGATTTCATGGGGCTCTCCTCCCTCTTTTGGCGTGGGTCTATCTGTGCCTCTCATCTGGAGCTCAGGAGATCTCATTGCTGGCACAGGGAGTTGCCATATCCCAAAAAACAACCTGAGATCCCCAGCGTGGATGATTTCTCCTCCCTGCATAGGTCACCTTGGTCACCAGGTGGGCAGAGCAGCAGCTGGAGCCGAGGGGTCAGCAGAGCTGGCTGGGAGCTGCAGCAGACAGAGGAGGGAGGTGGCTGGGCTGGGGCAGCCTGGCTGGGGCAGGGCTGGATGCCCATCGTTTATAGGCATGCCAGTCACTTAACACTTCTCCCACAGACTGGGATCTGCAGCATCCTGGCTTTTTTCCATTCACTGATCATTCACCAGTTCCTCCTGCCCTGCTCCAGAGATCCCCTCTGAGGGAGGAGCTCTGCTCTGGCCCTCGTTGTGATGCACCAGAGAGGACTGTGGTGCCACCAAGAGATGCTCCAATACCAAATGAGTGTCCAAGCATCTCCTTCCTGCTCACCTCCCACCACAGTCCCCTCTCCCCCATCACCTGGAGAGTTTTCCTTGCCTGTTGTCAGCAATTTCCAGATCCCCCTTGGTCTCATTGTCAAATAAGTGCAAGTCCCTCTGAGCCAGCCTGACATGCCCATAACTCTGCTCTGGCAGATTACTGAAATGTCCGTGCATGTCAGGCTGGCACAGGGGGGCTGTAAAACCAGACCTGCCTGACCCACAGCCACCACTTGTCAAAAGGGAGCCTAAGGAAAAAGGGATTTATTTGCTTCTTCCTTCAGCCCACTCTTGCAGGCAGAGTGCTGGTTCCCTGGGGACTCCATGGCCTCGCTGCTGCAAAAAGCAGCTACTTGTGCCTTGTCTGGCTCTGTTCCCTGATGCTTCTAACCCAGCATCGTGCTCCACACAGGTACCCTAAAACCTTGGGCTTCAAGGTTCAAGAAACAACCTGCCCTTGTCCGCAGTAGCAGAGGGGTAAGTTAGGAGAGTTTTGACCTGGAGGCTCTGCTCTCCTGGCCTGCTCTGCATGGAGGTGGGTGCCTCTGCAGTGGTTTGCCCAGGTAAACACCCCAGGCTTTCCCCAGATCTTTTCTTCTGTGTTTTTTTTTTTTTCTGGGAAGGTTTCATAGGAAGTGTCTGGCATCCCTCTGTGGCCCAGGATCATCTCCAGCAAATGGCTTTTCTGCTGACCATCACCAGCTGAAGGTCATGCACCAGGAAAAGGTCATAAAATGGTCTCACAAGAAAATACCTTATCCACCAACCCCCTCTTGTAAGATGCCAGGTATCTTATTGGCAGATCATGGGCTTGGGATGCAACGTCGTTCAAATTTAACAGTGCATGGCCTTGAGTTGCCAAATTTGGCCTCAAAGATTCAGCCAAATTCATGACCCTCATGGTGCACTGCACATATCTGATGAGACCTTCTAGCTCCTGCCACTTTCTACCCACATCTGCTCACCCTACGTCTGACTCTACCAACTCCAGCAGTGCTGGGACACCTTTGCTGTGTGCCAGTTGGGATGCCCAGCACATGACAGCAGTTTGTCTCATGGCACGTGACTCATCTGGGACTTGTCCCAGGTTGCACTCTGAGGTTTCCACTCCGTTCACATTAGCTCCCAGCCCTGATGGATGGGCTCAGTAGCCTTACGTTACTCATGAGGTGTCTTTCTTCTAGAGTTTCTGATTAAAACCATCTTTCTCTGTCATCTTTCTGGGAAGTACAGCACTCACTGCTGGGCTGAAGATTCGTTGAACCTCTTTGGCCTAAGTGAGTCAACAATAACTAAACACAGGAGGGTTTTAGAAGTACAGCTACCTCCCAGCTGTCCCTTCTGGATGTGGAGTGACACTCTGCTCAAGTGTTGGTTGGTTGACCCCTGAGAGAGGTTGTCCAAGCACTGCCAGCACACCGGGATGCTCTTTGCCTCCAGGAATCCTGGTGGCCATGATGGTTGGATTCAACAAAAGGCTGGTGAGGCTGAGGAGTTTTTGGGGTGTCCTTATCTGCTCTGCTTGCGTACCTGGAACCTCAACATCTGCAGCTGGTTGTGTATCACCTGAGGTCAGCTTGGCCAAAGGACACAGAAACTCTGTCTTACCCCATCACTGAGTGACACCACTCAGTTTGTGCATCAGAGTCTACTGGTTAGAGCAGTTGGCCTGTAATCAGAAGACTTCTTCTAGGCTCCTGGCACAAGAGGAAACTCTTAGGAAGGACCTCGTGTACAGCTTATGAAGCTCCATAAGGAGCTTCCTGGTTGGAAAGCAGCAAAAATGAGCACGCCACACTCTTGCCTAGGGAGGTCAAGCAGCTCTTCTGACCCCTACGTGAGAACCTGTGTGCTGGAGAGGTGCTCCAAAGGAATTCCCCCCTTCCTGATCAAAAGGTAAAGCATCAGCCCCTGTGCCAAGTGCAGAAAGCTGTCTCCATCTCCAGTCAGTCTCCTCATGGTTTGGTGAACAGTGCTGAGACCAGACAAGAGACAGCTCCAGCACTTCCCTCCCTCTGGTGCTTCCTGTGTCCCAGCCCAGCGTGCTGCTCGACCCCAGCCAAGCCTCACATTCCATGTGCTGGACATGCCTAAATCTGCTTCTAGAGCCGAGACCGTCTATCAGGTTTTGCCTGGTGGATCAGTACAAGGTTTAAGGTCTGGAGGAGAACAGCTTCGTCCCAGGTCAGCTCCAGCTGGATGACCCTCAGCCCAAGGCAGGGGACCTGCAGGTGAGTGGGTGTGCAGGATGCCAAGGCTGGAAGAGCTGGGTTTGAGGGGCCTGGATTACAGCATGCACCCAGATTGGTGTTTCAGAGGGGCTGGAGGTGCTGCATGGTGTTTGCTGCCTTTCTTTCATCACCTTCAGATCCAAAGAAACAGCTGAAACCTTTGAAAACAGTGAACCTGGAAAAAAAACCAAAAGCCAACCCCAAAACTAAAAAGATCAAGGGAGCTTGGAGGGCTTTATCTTCTAAGAATTTGGGATTATTTTTGGGAAAGCAAGTGGACCAGAGAAGCAAAAGGCAGCAGATAGCCCCTGCCTCTGATCCCATCAGGCTGTGGGTGCTGTAAGGCTGGCCCATCTTTTGCATCCAGTTGGGCAGATCCCAGGCTGTGGAGAGCCAAGACCTGGATTTATGTCTGCAGTTTCCCATTATCCAAATGTCCTGCTGGAACAGCACCAAGACAGAGTGCTGGAGTTTTGTAACACTATTTTTGACTGCAGTGCATGGAGCTTGCACATCCCACACCCAGCCTGGTGCAGTCAGAGGGTCAGATGAGGCCAAAGGGATATTGCCTCTCCTGCAGCACCCCAGATATTAAGATATTGAGATCCAAGATAAAGAGAAGTTCCCCCCTGGTGTCATCAAGAGGTGAGAGAAGAGATGATATGGTGGGATGCTGCCCCGGAGGAGGGGACATGTCCCAGTTTCATTGTTTTTTTTCTAAGGGTGTATGCTCTGCTCTTGCAGGGTGATTTGTACCTCTGCTGTGAGAGAGGAGATGATACAGTGGGATGCTGGCCCTGGAGGAGGGGACATGTCCCAGCTTCATTGTTTTTTTCCAAGGGTGTATGCTCTGATCTTGCAGGGTGATTTGTACCTCTGCTCTGACCCTGGCTGCAACTTTGCCCTTCAGCTTTGAAGGTCCTTCCTTCCCTCTCCAGAAATATTCCTCCTGGAATAACACAAACTGCCGCCCATGTGTGGTGGCACAGATCTACATCCCTCCAAACTGTGCCCACAGCTGAAAGATGGTGCAGTGAGAGGGACTAGAAACACCACACTCTGAGGCAAATCACATCACAGTGGCCAACAAAGACAAGGTTAGCATCCAACAAGCACGTGAGCTAAAGGCAGAGCCGTGATCTGCTCCCCTAATGCTGTTGGTTTTCCTGTAAAACTGCAGCACCACTTAGCTCAGGGGCCCTTTGCTCTGGGTGCACACCCAGCTGCTCCATGGAGCTCTGCTGGCCTGGCTGGGAGGGTGGGAAAGAGACCACGTTGGTGGCCAGAAGAAGCCCACACAGGTTTTCCTTCACCATTTGCAGGTAGAGGAGCAGGGGAGCAGCTGCTCCCCTAAGGGGAAGATTTTGGCACATCACAAAACAATCTGTGGTCAAGGGGCTCTTCTGTAAAGGGTTTCTGAGGCAGCAAAAAGTGGCCACTCTGTGGGTTTCTGCTTGTAAAGCCTTACTCATTGTGAATGTGACACTTATTCAGAGACATAACTGGTTAAAAGCCATCTCCCCCTCCCCCTGACCCCCAAAGCCCTTCAGCAAAGCATCCCTGTGAGGCGAAGGCATCCAGAAGTGGGCTGGCCCAGTGGTGGGTGACTCAGCCCTGCCCAGAAGGAGCCAGCTGTCTGCTGCCCTGCCAGGACGCTGCCCGGGCTCCAGACAGACGCAGGTTGCACAATCCTGCCTGGCAGCTCCTGCTGAGGGGTTGCAAAACACGGGGCTGTGCGTGGCAGTCACACTCCGGCGACTCATCCGGCAGCAGTGCCAGCCTCCCCGAAAGGCCAGACAAAGATGCTGATAAGCAGGGCTTTAATGAGCAGGAAAGTATGGAAAAATATGAAAAAGTCTTAATATGGAAAAGTTTTAGGCTATCAGGTAGTGAGAGGACTGGGGGGAATGGGGCACAGCTGGCAGTGGGCAGATTCAGGCTGGATGTGAGGAAGAAGTTCTTCCCCAGGAGAGTGGTGAGACCCTGGCATGGGTTGCCCAGGGAGGGGGTTGAGGCCCCATCCCTGGGGGTCTTTAAGGCCAGGCTGGAGGAGGCTCTGGGCAGCCTGATCTAGTGGGAGGTGTCCCTGCTCATGGCAGAGGGGTTGGAACTGGGGGATCCTTGTGGTCCCTTCCAACCCTGACAGATTCTGATCTGTTTTAGCAGAGGACTTAGTAGTGTTGGCTTGATGGTTGGACTTGATGATCTTAAAGGTCCCTTCCAACCTAAATGATTCTATGATTCTATGATTCTGAGTCCATATTCCCTATAGGAACTGGGCAAGAAGAGCAGCTACAGAACACCCCCAGGACTGCAGATGTCCAGGCGTGTGCAAGGTGCTGGCTGCTGGCAAGAAGAGGGAGGGATGGAGAGGGAGGAGGGGTAATTTTTCATTTTTCAATACATTTTTCACAAATAAAGCCCCTGCAGTGGTGCACATCAGGCTCCCGCTGAGGTGGGGAGCGTGGGCAGCACTGTGCTGGGTGGCTGAGCTGTCCCCTGTCACCAGGCAGGGTTGTCCTGGTCTAAGGTGGTCAGAAGTGATCCCACACAACTGTGATGAGCAAGCACTGTTTTCCTTGGAAATAAAGAGCCTTCTTTCAAAATATCCCATTTTTATGAAATATTGTTTTTCTGCTGCCAAGTTTGATTGGGATTTTTTCCAAAAATGATGATTTTTTTTATTTTTATTTTTTTTTTTTTAAATCTCAAACTCTCCCAAAAAACTCCATCAGGGAGAACAGAAGAAGCATGGAGAGAATGTTGTCTGTTGGTTCAACCCTGCACCCAGACACAGGGTGAAGGGCAACCTGGGCTTGTTAAGGAGGACACTGTGCCACCCCCGAGCAATGCACTTGCCATGGCTGCAGACCATGGCTACAAACCTGAGGCAAGCTGAAAAAAACAAGAGACTCGAACCTGGAATTGTTCAAACTTCTTCTGAGGACTGTTAAGAAGCTAAGTAGCTTGCCCAGAAGCTAAGTAGATTTGTGATGTGAAAGTCCAACTTTTAAGCTATGTGAGGTGGGTCAGGGAGGTGGCAGCCTGTACATGACACTCCCTCTGCCTCCCGGGCTGGCAGACCCAATTTTCTCATTTACAGACCCAAATTTCTCATTTGTGCAGTGTCCCTGAGATCTCAGAAGTGTTTCTCTTTCCTTCATCTCTGAGGACCTGCTCTTCCTAGAACTTTTTTCCCCAGCTTTTCCCAGATTGTGGCCCCGGCCCTGGGTTTCTCCTCCATCTGCCTCTGCCTGCAACCACCTCCCCATCCTTAGGGCAGCACCAGGGAGGTGCAGTGTGGCTTGTCCTCCACCCAGGAGGGCAGACAGCAGTTCTCCGTGGAAAGATGTGAAGAACAGGTTGTAAAAAAGCACCTCTCAGCCATGGGGCAGGGGAAGGGCCTGTGCCTGTGACTGTTGTCATGATGCCACCAAAACGAAACTTGGGTAGTCCTGCTAATAAACAGAACAGAGAAAACCGAAGAGGAAGAAGCCACAAAGAGCTGGTGCAGAGAAGATTGAATGCTGTGGAGATGGAGGATCCTTCCCACAGCACTTCCTCACTGCAGGGGGAGGGTGGAAGAGGAGAATTTTCTTTCATGGCTCCATGTCCTGGCAGAGGAGAGTGTGCATCTCCATGCTCAAGTGTGCAATATACAGCCAGTAATGCTGTAACAAAACACACAGAAAGGCAGAATCCAGCAGAGTCAAGTCACCAGCAGCCACCACGGCACGTTTAGCACTCGTCTAACGTACAGAGATTGGATTAGGGATATCTCCAACAGAAGGGAAGGTCACAGAACCTCTTTATTCTAGGCTAGCTTCTCCCACACAAGGAGCAGGTTGTTGAACTGGTGTAGGACAGCTTTTCCCACTACATGACAAGGGCCAGGGTCTCTGTGTCGCTAAAATCACCAGCCTGTGCTTTACATGGCATAGTCTGCAGGCTCAACTTTAAAGTTTCTTGACTGGTCATTACCAAATTTTCTAGGAAATGTTAGTGTGTGAGCTCACTGGCAGTGTTTAATACCAAAAAACAAGCCACGATGCCAGGGCTCTCCATCCTCAACACTGCAAGTGAGAATATCAGAGGTTTCTCTTTCCTGTGAAAAGCCTGTGAGCCAGCCAGGTAATTAATTTTCTTCATTTGAGTAGAGCTTATTCTGGCAAGGAGTTCAAGGCAGAAGCATTAGCAGAGCTCAGCTCCCGCTGAACCCCGGGAGAGATGGATGTACCTTCTCCTAGGGGCCCACTCAGCTGGGAGGCAGCTGGAGAAAGCAAAATAGGCTTCCTAACAGGAATCGCATCCTGAGTCATTATTTTCAGATGCTTGAGTGCCAGCCAAGGACATACAGTGAGTATGTCCCAGCGTGAGCCCTGTTGATTTTATCGCCCTGTTATTTCACCGTGCCCAGGGTCACGGCCTCTCCTGGGTTTTGTGTGGCTGGCACAGCTCTGCCTGACTCCTCGCCAGACCTCGGTGCCACCCAGCAGCAAGCAGAGCCCAGTGCATGTCTCAGAGAACCCACACGACGAGGAGATGTCGTTGCACCCCCGGGCACCAGCGTTACCTCATTTCCCTGTCCAGCACTCAGGGTGTTGGGGTTTCACCACGAGCTCTGGTGTTTTCCCACAGGACATCCCCCAGGCATGGAGGTTTTCTGAGTGCTCTTCCAACCCAGAAAGGTAATTGCACAAATTGCAGCAGACATTTCCACCTTCTCCAGTCCACAGCTGCTTCAGGAGGTGCTGAGGGCTCCTCTGAAGGAAGAGGGCTGGGGATCGGTGACCTGCAGGTCTATGTGAGGTGATTTGGTGAGAGAAAACCACACATTTTGCCAAGTCTTCTTGCACCATTTGCTCTTCATCGACAGCTGTGCCCCAACCAGTGCCCCAGAGCAGATGGGTTGGCTGGTGGCAGCCAGTCACCCTGGAGGTGCTCCTGCATCCTGAGCACAAGAGCTCTGAGTTCATGGACAGCTGGTGGTGGCCTCTGTGCAAATCCAGATATTGCTCCCAAGTCAACCAGACTAAACTGACCAACGAATCGACAGGCTGGGCTCTGAGTGAGTTCCTCTCCCATCCCCAGTCTCAGCACCATGCCAGCTCCTGGGCCCAAGACGTGTGAGCACCGTCCACCCTGCAGACCTTGCACCTTGTGCAGGATCCAGGATGGGTCCCTCATTCAATGGTGTGGCCAAAGTGGGCGCACACATCAGGGGTTTGTTACAGCCCAATGCAACGACTTGACACGTCACCTCTGGGACAAACACCCGTCCCCATGAGGTGCCACACCTTCCCTCCACGCTGCTTCTCCCCTCTGTCCCTTCTCTCGCCCCGTCCCAACGAGCCCAAAGAGACGAAAATGACTCTGCAGCAGCTTGCTGCATTTTTGCAGGGGCTGGGGGATCCCCTCCCCCCGTGGCCGCTGCCGTGTCTAAGTGTTTTATTGTTTGCCTGTTGAGGTGTGAATGAAGTAATGGGCTTTCTCCGCCACTTCATCCGTCTCCGGCTGACAGCTTTGCTTAGACACATTGTGCTGTTCTGTATAAACCCTGTCACCTTGCCATCTCCAAACAGACAGCTTCCTCTGGGAAACTGTAATCAAGCCCTCCCGAGCACTCAGCTCGCACTGTCCACGGCTCGTAAATCACGGCAGCTTTCCTGGAAACTCACGGGAGGAGGCGGCTGGAGCGACGGGCACGCACCCGCCGGGGGTCCCCCGGGCTGCCCACGGGCAGCGGCGCTCCCCGGGAGGGAGGGAGACTGTGGCTGCTGGGGGGAGAGCACCTGGCTGGGGCGCCAGGACGTCGGCGAGGTGAGGAAAGGGTTCTGCTGACCCGAGCGATGCCACAGCCCGCGGCACTGCCGCAGCACCTCTGATGGGCCCCAGGCTGCAGGTGCTTGGTTTGGGATCTGAGGCTGACCCGCTGGCAGTGGAGGAGCTTGCTGAAGGTCATTTGTATTGTGTGCCCAACCATTTAATGGTTGATATCTTTCCCTCAGTGATGTTGACATAGAATCATAGAATCATAGATCCTTTAGGTTGGAAGAGACCTCCAAGATCATCAAGCCCAACCATCAATCCAACACTACTAAGTCCTCTGCTAAAACAAAATCCTCCTCCAGGTTCCAGCTAGGCCACCCTCTCTGGTGGTGGCTTTCAGGGGGGCACCCCTGTTGCAAAGGGTGCCCACAAGGGCCAGCCCCCTGACCCCTGCAGCTTCCATGGACAGCTTGCCCCTCCAGGCAGGAGGATGTGGCCCCTTCCAAAGAGCTCACCAGGGCATACAGTCACCAAGCCTTGAACATAGAATCGTAGAATCATAGAATCCTTTAGGTTGGAAGAGACCTTTAAGATCATCAAGTCCAACCATCAAGCCAACACTACTAAGTCCTCTGCTAAAACAGATCAGAATCTGTCAGGGTTGGAAGGGACCACAAGGATCCCCCAGTTCCAACCCCTCTGCCATGAGCAGGGACACCTCCCACTAGATCAGGCTGCCCAGAGCCTCCTCCAGCCTGGCCTTAAAGACCCCCAGGGATGGGGCCTCAACCCCCTCCCTGGGCAACCCATGCCAGGGTCTCACCACTCTCCTGGGGAAGAACTTCTTCCTCACATCCAGCCTGAATCTGCCCACTGCCAGCTTTGCCCCATTCCCCCCAGTCCTGTCTCCTCTGATAGCAAGATGCTGTCTCATGTCACCAGAAAGGGATTGTGAACGTGTGGGTTGCTGCTCAGCATCCCAGTGCATGCTGGGCACCCCCAAGCTGCAACAGGCATCCCCTGTGAAGAGCAATGGGAGACAGCACCCAGCCTGCAAGGACCAGCTGCCTCGGGGTCATGGCTCTGCTCCTCCACGTCATACTCTCCACTCATCAAGTCCCAACTTCAAACTGCTTGGCTCGTGCATTGCCCTGGGCCTCCTGGCAAGCTGCCTCTGCCCAGGACCTGTCAGTCCTCCTGGGAGTCCAGCCATCAGTGTGTCAGCAGCAGAGCTGCCACATAAACCTCTCAGCACCAGAAGAACAATACATGGGGCTTTTCTCTGTCCACCTGGGTTTAACTGCTGTGTCAGGAAGCAAGACGGCTGCTCCTGTTAGCAACCCCTGCCTCACACAGTTATTTTGGGGAGGATGTTTGGTCAGCTTCATCCGAGAGCTGGTGGGAGGCAGCCTGGCCACTGCCACAAAGCACCCACCCATTCAAGCTGTGGCACCAGCGTGCTCCAATTGACTGGGGCTGGGGGGAGGTGGCTGAGGGTTTTGCCCTCTCAAGTGCTTCTTCAGGGGCCCTTCATCTCAAAAAATAGTTGTGTGCTATTTTTTGCCATTTTGGTTCACTCCTGGCTTGGGAATTTCATGCAGGTGGGAGCAGAAGCAGGGTGGAATGACTGGTTCAGCACCAGCTGGAGAAGGTCTGTCCTCCTTCCACGGGATCAGACTCCTCACTCCCCGACAAGACCTCTGCTGTCAGCAGAGATATCCATTTCAGAGGACAACAAGGCTTTATGGACCAACGTCCTCATTTCATCTCCTCTTTTCTCTGGAGTCCATCACCAAGCTATCAAACCTCCCCTTGCCTGAGCCCAAACCTGTGGCAGAGGCGCTGAGCTCCAGAAAGCAGGTCAGGAGCCACCTGTTTTGCAGCTCTGGCTGCAGAGGAGGTGAAGGCAAGTTGCTGGTCCAGCACCTTTGGTGGAGAGACGTATATCTGCCCTGTGATGATGGAGCGTTAAATAGCAGTGAAGCAGGAGCCAGGGGCCGAGCCAGAGTCAGGGCTCCCTGTGAAACACAAGAGGACTTTTATGTCTCTTTTAGGAGCCTGCAGCAGCGAGCTGACGTTGAGCTGGAGCAGGGTGCATTAACCTGGGATTAGGGGAAGCCGGAGGATCGCCCGCCCGGCGCTGTCATCCCTCAGCGTGACGGATGCTGAACGACCTGCCCGGCACGGGCCTGGAGGAGGGATCAGCGCAGCCGGTGTGCGTGTGGAGAAGCTGCCGGCGAGCCCAGGCCCCGAATCCCCAGCCCAATTCAGGAAACCATCAGCATGATATGCAGCCCTAATTAGGGGAATAAACTTAGCGAAGAATTCAAACATAAATTTGCCGTCGGTGATTTCGAACTCCGCACACGTTCAGCGAGCGGACGGGTTCCCCCGGGACCTCGCACGGAGCTCTGCACTGTCTCTGATTTATAAGGTCCTCTTGGACATGCTAAATATAGTATTAAGTGTAATAAATGTAGATCACTTTCCTAAATATTCTGTGATTTATGCTCAGGCTCCTTCCCCCGAGAGCTGGGCTCATAAATCCTCTGTGCAGAGCTGTCGCGGGGGGCACATTTCCTCGGGCAAGTTGCAGAGTTAATAAGTGGGAAGGGAGCAGCAAGAGGGAAAGGGAGCAGGGGAGAAAAGCCAGTATGGGGAGGGTCGGAGAGAAAGTGGAGGAAACTGTGGGGAAGATGGGAAGGTCTTTTCTTTGGCATAGGTGGCACCCCCATGCTGGGCAGCAGGATGCTGCGATGCTCCTGCCAGGAAAGGGGCTGTGGGTGCCAGGCAATACGGCCTTAAAGGAGTCTGTGGGAAGGGTCCTGAAGCTCTGGCACTGCTCCGTGGGTGGGAAGCTGCTGCTGTGGGTTGCAGGTTTGCTTGGCTGATCATCTCCCTGTACCAGCTTAAAACTGGTCACATCCCACCAGCATGGGCTGCTCTTTGCTTCCTTTCTCTGAGTAGCATCCACCATGAGGATTAAATGCAGGGAAAATACTGACATGATGGCTGGAGGCTGTATTGGGAAACCCTGGAGCCCATCTGGAAGGAATGGGAAGGATTTTACCTCCATCCAGCAGAGCAGAGCCTGGGGAATGGATGTCCCTTGGGATGCCCAGGGCAGCTCTCCACCCCTCCCCTGGGGACCATGTGAGACCTGCACATCGTGATGCCCTCTGCTAGATGGGGCAGCCCTGAGAGCCTTGCAACAGTGTTAACCCCACTACAGCCTGGAGACAAGGACAGCCACAGAGAAAGGGCGTGAAACAACAGAGGAAGATGTTCTGCATGTTTCCCTGCAGGGATTGTGGGCAAAGCTTTCCTGAGCCAAGCTGCCTTCTTCAAACTTCCATTGATACTTGTGTCTGCTGATGCTATCCTTCCTCCCTGCCTTCTCTCCACTTCCAACCCCTGGGCACCACTTTTTCCTCATCTTAGATGTGATTCCCTCCATTTTGTTCCTCCACCTTCCTCTGGTAAGGTCCAGACTATTGCTCACCAGCCCATCTTTCAGCCGAGCCCTCACAGATGTCCACTTTCCACCCTGCCAACGATTCCCACCGGTGCCCATTCTCCATCTCCATCACGGAGCACACCCACTTATCACTATGGTTGTAGCAGAGGGATCAGCAGCTCAAATTGTGTCTCCCCTGAAGAAGCCAGGCCACCCCTGCAGATATTTCCCAGTTCACCTGGTGAGAAAGCAGCCTGGGGTGAGGTGTGCTACCCGATGGGACTGGAGAGGGTTGCAAGTTCAGAGGAGGAACCTCTGGGACAAAGAGGAAGGGGACCTGTTTGAAAAGAGCCTCCCAAAGGGAGGAGAAAAGGGGGGAAAAAAATGGAAGAAATGAAAAAAAAAGCTGCAGACTGACATCAGCATGCCCTGGGGAGAAAGGCCCGTTTGTGATCGCGGACCGTGTCTCCCGAGGAGGACAAGAGGGTGATTTATCTGCAGGAACAAGAGATGGGGCAGGCAGGGAGGGATGCAGAACACGGGTTTGGTGGGAGAAGACAGTCCTGCCAGCCCTCAGCACGACAAGGGGGGCTGTTGTGGGAGAGAGGACCCAGCAGTCCCTTTTTTTTGGAGATGCTTGCAGCAGTGTGTCTCCTCGGAACGTGAGCGGGGCACGAGGCCAGCTCTGCCGTGACCCTGCTCTGCTGCGCGGATTTCCAGGAAAAATCCATCATGATTAACGCGTTGAATTTGTCACAGCCTAGACTTTCATGACAAAAAACATGACTTTTTGGGTTTTCTCACAACAAGTCATGTTCTTTGTAATCTAATAAGCGCTGCTCCCCCCCCCAGCCCTTTACAAACTCGGCTCTGTTTGGTTCTCGGGTCGTCACAGATGGGAAAATGACCAGAGCTGTGAAACACTTTCATGCCATTTGTCAAGTTTTATTAAATGGCTTGGGATATTTTTATTGCCAAACAAGGGTTTCTCAGTGGGGCTGGGGACCCTGCGTGGGCCCTCCCCCATCTCCAGGGCTTTCGTGTGTTTTGTGTGACTCTTTTCCCCCCGTTTTGCCCACACAAACAGGCAGCCTTAATGAGAATCTGAGATTTCTCAGCAGCCCCGTGTCAAGCAGGGGAAACCTAGAGGAGCATTTGTATTCTGTTGCTTGAGGTATTTCAGTGCAAAATATGTGGACTGAAAATGACAGCAAACAGGCAGTGAGGTTAAAAAAAAAAAACCCAAACATTAAGTAATTTTTCCTCTACTGGGAGGAGAGAAAAATGCCCCATGCAGCTTCGTTCCCATTGGTACCAGCAGGGCTGTTAGAAGCTCCCGTAGGTGGGGATGGGACATGCAGATCACATCTCTAGTATCACACATCTTCTGCCCACCATCCCTGTCCTTCTCTTGCCTAAGCTGGGTCATTTCATGCCATGCCATGCCATGCCACCCTGTTTTACCCCATCCCATCTCATGTTGCTCAGTGCTGGCCTCCTCATTCCTGGCTTGCAGTTAGTTTGTAAGGTCAGTGCAGGGACCCTTGCAGGGAGGACACATCCTGTCCACTCAAAACATCTCTTGGTCTAACGTGTTGCAATAAAAATTGAGGAAAAACCTGAAATCCTGGCAGGTGATATAAAATAACACGCTGGTATCACAGCACGACACCTGTAGGACCAGCAGGGATTTGTGATTGACACCACAGAAAGCCTACACCCCACCTAGCTATTTACTGCAGAAACTGCAGGGATTTGGCAAAGAATGGTGAGAAGGATGCAGGACTGGGAGGTCTCCACCATGAGAAACCATCGTGGTGATGAGGTGGGTTTGTCTGGGAGACAAAAGTATCTTGATTGCTTTAGCAATCAGCAATCAGGGTTTAATTCCTAGGCAGGAAGATGGGGGAACTCTGCAGCACCTCCGTGCTTCTCTGTCCTGAGCAGTCACGAGGTGAACAAAATTTAATGCTAAGAGTTTATTTTTTCTGTCTCTGAGACATTTTCTTCCCTTGATGGCAGCAGGGTTGGGCTCTCTGGTACCAGTCTGGGGGGATGAAGGTGGAGCACACACACCCTGGACTGCAGATGAGGGACCCATTAGAGGTGCAGGTTATTTCCCAGACAAGAAAGGAGTGGTGGGACAGTCCTGAAGAGATCCCACTCTGCGTGTGGTATCAAACACAGAGAGCCTCAGGGCACTGAGCGACACTGATTTACTCCAGAAATTTTGCCATGGTGAATTCTGTGGTACCTTGAAGTCTGGGGACTCTGCAAGCTTCACTCTGAAATCAATGGCCAGTAAACCTGGTCCAATAAATCAGGGTCTGTAACATGATGTCTTCTAAATTTCAAGGGCCAGGATAAAACAAGCACAGCTCTAATAGAAACGAGCAGTCTGCTGGAGGGTCTGTTCATCAGATTCTGCATCATGTGCTGGGGGAGCTCTATCATGGGATTATTTCCCCAGAAACAGCAGCTTCCTTTTTGTAAACCTCAGTGGGATCATCAGTGCACAGTGTGCCTTCCCCTCCTCAGTGAAGAGCAAGGCACCCTCCAGCCTAACCTGAGAATAAGGAAAAATCTTGGAATTCTATGAAAGTCTCTGTAGGTTGGAAGACCATGGTTGGAAGTTTATGGGACGAGATCCAGTATAATACAGCAGTCTGCAGACTAGTTTGGTCAGGAGGAGAAACCAGGAAGGAAAATCAGGCTGATTTCTTAGCACAAAGTATTTTTTCATGTTACAGGTGTCACTCTCCCATCATATGTATATAAAGAGGATCCAGGCAAGCCCAGGGTATGGTCTTCTTCCAGGGATGGTTGCCAGTAGAAAGATGGGGAAAGAAAGGACCAAGTCCTTTGTTAGGGTTTTTGCCCAGAGTCTTTGGCTGTGTCCTGGGTTGAGGCTGATGCTGGGAACATGACCCAGCTGTGGAATTCACAGTCACAGACCTGAGACACCAAGTTCCCCCAAAGCCACGTCCAGTCTCCCTCCCTGCTGCCCCCAGTAGTGATGGATCTCCAGGAGGTCAGAGAATTATACTACATCCTTCCATCTCCTCCTCTGCCTCAGACACTGTGTTCTCACTGCGTTGCAGATTACCTGGTCCTGTCCCCAACAGACCTGCTTGTGTTTCTTCACTGTGCTCCCATTCTGCAAGTTACTTTTATTTCTTCCTGTCCTTAGTCCCGAGCACACTCAGCTCCCTGCAGCTTGCCCTGCCCTGTTCAGAGCTGGCCATGTGCTGAGGTCTCTCCATTTTATCTTACCAGCACAGTAACTTCTCTCTCTGGATGTGAGTGTGTCCAACTTGTCCCTTTCCCTTCTCACCAATTTAATTGGCTTCTGATCTTAAGGTTGGGCTACAAAGATGATGAGGGGAGTGGAGCATCTCCCTTATGAGGAAAGGCTGAGGGAGCTGGGTCTCTTTAGCCTGGAGAAAAGGAGACTGAGGGGTGACCTCATCCATGTTTACAAATATGTAAGGGGTGAGTGTCAGGAAGATGGAATTAAGCTTTTTTCAGTGATGACCTATGATAGGACAAGGGGTAATGGGTGCAAATTGGAGCATAGGAGGTTCAAGGTGAATATCAGGAAACATTTTTCCCTGTGAGGGTGCCGGAGCACTGGAACAGGCTGCCCAGAGAGGTTGTGGAGTCTCCTGCACTGGAGTCATTCAAAACCCGCCTGGACGCCTTCCTGTGTGATGTACTCTGGGTGACCCTGCTCTGGCAGGGGTGTTGGACTAGATGATCTTTCGAGGTCCCTTCCAACCCCTATGATTCTATGATTCTATGATTCTATGAGGTTTCAAGGCTGTTGCATAAACCACTTGGGTCCTTCTGCTGTCTGTAGGGTAAGACAGAGTGATACCTGCTCAGTGCTTCCCCTAAAGAAGCCTGGAGATAATTAACCCTCTTCACTACCAGCATCTGCTAATTTGATGGTGCAAGCAGAGAAATGAGCAACCATCAGTTGTGGTTGTTACGGATCTGTACCCATAATTTATTTCCCTTTGCTGTTCTCAAGCACCACTTTCATGATCTGCCTCACTGTTCTCCTATGGTTGGAAGGTGATCCCAAAATGCCCAACTGCAGCAAGAGGTCTCTTGCCTCATTCAGTGCAGCTCCTGACAGCTGCTCAGTTTCTCAGGAGTTTGACCCTAGGAGGGAGTGTTTTCTTGGAAAGGATGCATCTGAAAGCTGTCTAAAGGGGTTGCATGCAAAAGAAAACAGAAATGTCCTGGACTGGGACAACTATGCCTAGGGGAAAAGTACTGCTGGAAACACAGGAGCTCAGCAGGGCTGGTGGAAGGGGCTCAGTGGTCTCCAGATCAGCCTCCCACTGGCAGCAGGACCATCTCCAGCACTAGATCAGACTGGTCATGGCTTTGTCTAGATGAGTCCTAGAAAACCTCACCCTTCACCTCTCTGAGGACCTGTCCCAAGGCATTGGTAGGAGAGTTTCTCAAGGTCCTGCCTGGACCTACCAAGGCCCCATGTGCAATCACTGCCCCTCACACTGTCAGTTTGGCTCCGGGCTGTTTGTAGCTGCCCTGTGAGTAGCTGCTGCTGCATTTCATCCCAGGGTGAGGTGGCTCTGTCAGGACTGCCAGACAGTGCCTGGGATGGGCCACAGCTCAGAGGAGACCCTGGAGTCAAGAGGCCTGGGCACCAACCCTCGTCTATCCATGTGGCAGATTCCCAAGGACCCCAGAGCTGTCACTTGTGTGAGCAGAGGTGATTTATGCTGACTTTTCATTTTGTTGTTTAGTAAATCAGGAACTTGGAAATCAGCATGGTTTCTCTTGTGAGCCTCACTAACGGCCGAGGTTATCACAACAGCTATAAATCCCCCCCGATTCTGGATGGGAAATCTCATTATTTCTCCTCTCTCCTCCCCTCCCTGGGCCATGAGACCTGGCAGAGCCACAGGAGAGAGGAGTTGATTCAATCCAGCTCTGGCTAAAGTGATCAACCATGAATCATCACCTCCTGGAGACCCTCTCTGCTGCTGAGCCTTGACTCCTAGGGAAGCTGTGTTGGCTGGTCTGCAAGCAGGCAGCTCGAGGATGAAGCAGAGAGGTAGGACATTCCCTACCCTGACAAGGAAGATTGACATGCAAGAGAGGTGGAAATTATGCTGCTCTTCCTTTTTGTCCAGTCCTGCACTCTCTGTGGGCACAAGAAATGGCCAAGGTGGACAGTGATGCTGGCCAACCACCATGAGCAGTTCCTTTGGGATTGTAAATAGACCTCAGCCAGCTAGAACATGAGGAAAACCACTCATGAACAAAGACAGACCCAAAGGGAATTCCTTTCCTCTCTGCTGGTGCCTTCCCACCTCTCTGCCTCCTGGGAGGGGGGTGTTTCCACGCCACCTTGCCCTATGGGTCCCACTCTCCTGCTGTCTGCAGCCCTGCTCCTGCCTCTCCTGCCCCTTTGTGCTGTCTTAAACAGATGCTCCAGAGCCTTGCAGTTGGTGTGTGGGGAGGACATCTTCCTCCTCACCAGCAGCCAAAGGCAGCCAGACAGTTTATGACCTTCCCTTGCACTTGGCAGCTCTCTGGAGAGGCTGTGGGTGTCCACCCAAGTCATTCTTAGTGGGTACATCTTGCATGAATTGCTGCTAACACAAGGCCTGCTGCACACCAGTGAGCCCACAGCAAGACCTCTCCTTGTCAGCTGCTGTGATTCACTCCCTGCACCCTGTGTTTGGATACCAGAAGAGGGTGAGGTGGAGGATATCAAGTCTTCTGGGTATCCCCATCCCATCCTCCTCCTTGCTTGCTCACCCGTCCTCCCTCCTGGTCTCCCTGGTGGACCCCACTGCTGTTCCCCCCAGCTCCTGTGCCCCCCTGCTTCCCCAAATCCCACGGGGCATGAGAGGACCGTGGGGCAGGGTGCTGCTCTGGAGGAGGGCACCCGCTGGCTCCTGTGGTGACTCTAACACAGAGCAGATCCCCTTCCATTCCCACCCTGCTGGGGCCTATCACCCCCCTGCCTTTTTTGACTGCTGCCGAGCACAGATCTTTGCATGCATAGTTCTGTTAGTAGCTCAGTCATTTCATTCTTATGCTCCTACACAAGGCTTGGATGCATCATCAGGGCTCAGTGACTTATTGCTCTTCAGTGTGTGAATTTATTCCACCACCACCTTCTTCTCACATCATCCCTGCTCATTTTGTACCCTGAAATGAGCACAGCCAGGGTGGCTTTCTCCCCAGCACCCTCTGTGGTCCTCAGTGATTTGAAGAAATCAGCTTCCCACTGCTACTTTTTGCCACAACCTCTGTTTCTCTCCCAGGCTTCTCTAGCTCCTCGCAAACATCAGAGGTTATGTCTTTTTACTGCTTATTTTTATACCTTTTTTTATTTTATAACATTTTTTGCCATTCGCTCTGATGAAATCCCATCCTAATTCCCTTGTTAGGTAATCCCTGGCATGCTTTATGCTTTCTTCTCTTGCCTGAGCTAAGGCTGGATTTCCGTTTTCTGAAGTACCCCTTTCAAACGTGCAATGAAACCCTGTCATTTCAGCAAATGCTGCTGATTTTCTTTCCCACATGGGTCTTTCTGCTGTTCCTCTTAGGATATGCAACCTTCAAAGCCTCATTGATGGGCACAGACACGGCTTCCATATCAAAGCTTGGAGCCTTAAATGAATTTGCCTTTAGGGCCCTTTAAATGAACTCTCCTCATTTATTTATTTTGAAGTAAATTCCCACTTTCTAACATTGAGCAGCCTCCAGCAGTTCTGGAGACAGCACTTCCCCCAGTGACTCTGGCTGATTTTGTGTGATCACTGGAAGTTAATAGCTCACCACTGGCAGCTTCTTGAAGTAAAACCTCCATGTGACTTCAGCGTGAGGGCAGAAATGGCAAGATATCTGTTAAAAAAACCCCAATAAACGACCCAGGCAGCAGTTGTAACTCTGCGTGTTGCTGTGTGGCTCAGATCAGCCACGGCGTGAGGGCAGAAATGGCAAGATACCTGTTAAAAAACCCCCAATAAACGACCCAGGCAGCAGCTGTAACTCTGTGTGTTGCTGTGTGGCTCAGATCAGCCACCTCTGCCTGAACTGGAACCCAAATGGTTCATGCTGCAGTTGCAGTTATTTGTGGGAGAAATGTCAATTTTGATAACAGTCACGACAATCAATTTAGAGGGACAGAGAATTGAAATGATGAATTCCAAGCAGTTAGGTTACAGATTCCTTGACTCCAAACTAAAGACATGAAAACGAAGCTTTAAGCAGCCGCTGTTCTCCCAAATACTGCAGATTCCCAAACTTTTCACACCAGTGTTAAAAGCATCCCTTGCAGAGATCCCCTGTGTGTGCCGTGGTGAGAAACTCTTCCTGTAGAACACACCTCGCTGCCATCCCCTCGTGCTGCCCAGATGCTCCAGGGCTCGTGCTGAGGGTTTGCAGGCACGTTGCATCTCGGAAGCATCCCCAGCTCCCGTGTCACACGTGCTGGCAGGGGCTGAGGGCAGCAGCCTCTCCGAGATGCCCAGATCTGGATATACAGATGGGGAATGAGGCAAAGCTGGCAGTGGGCAGATTCAGGCTGGATGTGAGGAAGAAGTTCTTCCCCAGGAGAGTGGTGAGACCCTGGCATGGATTGCCCAGGGAGGGGGTTGAGGCCCCATCCCTGGGGGTCTTTAAGGCCAGGCCGGGGGACGCCCTGGGGCGCCTGATCTAGTGGGAGGTGTCCCTGCTCATGGCAGAGGGGTTGGAACTGGGGGATCCTTGTGGTCCCTTCCAACCCTGACAGATTCTGATCTGTTTTAGCAGAGGACTTTAGAGCCCTAATGGCTCAATGGTTGGATGTGATGATCTTAAAGGTCCCTTCCAACCTAAAGGATTCTATGATTCTATACCTCCTAAACCAACCAGCAACCTCTGCCTCCCGAGGGCTCCCTGCACACCCGCGTATTTACAAATAGTGCCTCCATCCCCACGTCCCCACCGAGGGGACACCACCCTGCTGCCCTCAGCCCCCCCGTAGCTCCCAGGCCAGGGGGACGAGCTGTGGGCTGTACCCCGGGGTGGCTGAGCCGGGCAGGGGCAGCTCCAGCCAGCAGCCAGCATTCCTCAGCCGCCGAGCCTCTCGCCCCATGAAAAGCCCCAATTCAGCCGCCGGGTACCTGACACCTTCTCCAGCACAAAGGGGCCTTTCTGCCTCCCACACCCGGCTGCTGCTGGGGCAGCCGTGGGCACAGAGCTGCCTCTCGTGGAGAGGGGTCACCGAGCCACATCCTGCACCCCTGAACAAAACCCGCTTGTCCTGGGGGGCGGTGCAGAACAGGGCTTGGGGCAGGTGGCTGCCAGCCGGGCTCGTGGCTGCAGGGCTGCCCAGGTTCTGCATGGGATGGCTCTCCTGGCTCTCCGAGGCTTGCTCAGGTCAAAGGGATGCTGAGGCTCAAACTGCAGATGTTTCAGGACCAGCCCTGTGGCTGGGCTCCTGTCTCTAAGCTGCTGACCTGGGTGGGCATGTTGGGGTGACGCTGCTCCTGTGTTCCCGTGCTCCTCCACGGTGAGTCCTGAACTGGGATGGAGTGGATGGTCACACCAAGACCCAGACTGCTGGAGCAGACAGAGTGTGATCACACACAGGCTTAGCTGGGACACACAGGGGGATCCCAGCAGCGAAACAGGATTTGGGATGGAAGGAGGGTAACGCATTTAGGGAGGTATCTAGTGGGGATACTAGCCACTAAAAATACTAAAGCCACTAAGATATTAAAGCCACTGGTAAGGCTTTAGTCTTTGTATTGTCTTCCTTGCTCTTCCTGTTCCCCAGGAGACCAAAATTTGGAAGTGGTCCACAAAAGCTCCCTCACCCACCAGTGCCTAAGTGCAGGCTACAGTGTGTGACACAGACCCTGCAGGGGCAAATTACTCAGCTCAGAGACCCTGCACCAGTTCTACTTTCACCCAGGGACTGTCAAAAGGGATGTATGTAAGTCACTAGAAGGAGAGGGTCAGATCTCAGGGCTCCCATTCTGCAGCTGAGAGCCAAAGTCTCCAGGTGACAGCTGGGGCCTCCACACCCGCTCTCTGCCTGTGCCTCAGAGCCTCTCCCTTGCCCACCAGTGGTCTCTCAGTCCAATGTTCATAGTGCTGGATGCTGGGAGGCTGCCTGAGCCCCCTCCTCAGTTTCTCTGTCCATCACAGAGGAAACTCAGCCTTGCTTCCACTCCTCCTCTTGTCCCAGACACCTGAAGCTCTGTCTGTGCAGTGCAGAGTGTTGCAGCAAACACCCGTCTTGGGTCTGGTCCTGTGGAACTCTGGGTGTCTGCTGACCTTAGACAGCTTTGATTCAGGCTCTGTGGTCATCCTGCCACAGAAGCACAGGGGCAAGTCATCCTCCCAGGGCCTGATGTCCCACAGGCTCCAGGTGCTGCCCCAGAGAACCTCAGCCCACCACGAGAGACCAGGGATTGCTGGATGCGTTGGCATTCCTTCTGAAAGCGAGTCAGATGTGACACGAGATGTCATCGTTCAGGCAGACTGGCCAGGAAACCAAACCCAAGACTGCTCTCAGCAAGCTGTGCAAACCCTTCCCTGTCTCCCCTAATCATCATTCTGCCTTTTATTGCTGTCATGAACTCTCTTGCAGAAAGCACGTGTGGCTTAGAACCCACCCAGATCCATTCTAGGTTACTGCCCATCCCCGAGCAACAACTGAGCACTTTGAAGGGAAATCAGGAGATCACTGTGAGGCTTTATGAAGGGATAAAATGCTGAAGTCCCTGGTAGGTATCATGGGACACCCTTCCTTGACGTGTGCAGAGTTTGCACAGATGAGTTGAAGCAGGAACCCCAGCAAAGCTCACACACCTCATGGCCACGTCCAGCTGTACCTAACAGAGCAAAACCAATCAGGCTCCAAAGCCTTCCCTGCTCGTCTGCCTCATGCACCGAAGGCCCCAGGCTCCAAGCTCTCAAGCAGGGCTTGCCTCAGTGGCTTCGTGGAGGCTCCAGGAGCTTCTGGTCCCTGGTGAAGCTGGTGAGCAGTGCAGAAGTGGCCATGGGCAGGGGGAGTGTTGCAGAGCCCACACGCAGGGCAGGACTGTCCACCAGTGACGTGGCCCCAGCAACAGCCCAGTTGCTCTGGAGGTTGTAAAGGCTGATCCAGGTGCTCCCAGGTGATCAGCAGGAGCTTCTGCTGAGGAGGAGATGATGTCAGGACCCTCAGGGAGGGGGGGAGAGGGATACCCAGCTATGCTGCTGTCGCTCTCCGTGGGATGTGCTCGGAGGTGGCAGCAGACATCTCTCCACCCCCTTCCTTTCCTTCCACATCTCAGCATCAATCCCTCAACCCTTCTTCTTTCTTTTTCTCCTGCCTGGAGCTCCCCCAGGCAGGCACCCAGGGCAGAGGGGCTACAAACAGGGTATGTGTGCTCTGGAAATCTGCAGGCAGGAGCGGCTGAAGGTATTTAACAGTATCCCTGCAGTAAACAGGGATAAAGGGGGATCAGCTGTATGGAGCAGGGAATGAGTATCAGATGGAGCTGCTCTGCCATGCCAACTCTTTACTGAAACAGGAAACAAATATTTTTTTGGCTTTTGCCAAAGAAAGATTTCTTTTAAAATGTGTTAATATTAGAAGTAAAACTGTAGCTTTTAGCCATGTTATGTGGCCACATTCACTGGAGTTTTATTTACTATATAAAGGTTAACATTGGTCTGTTTATCCTACGGACGAGATTTCCAGCAAATTACAAGAAGGGTCATGTAACAGTCAGCTCCTGCTTGCCTGAGCTTATTTGCCAGAGCCAAATCCCTGGGGTCTGCGGAGCTGGAGCACAGAGAAGGGATATTCAAAAGGACTCTGAGAGCTGGGGAAAAGAAATAAAAGAGCTTTAAGTTGCTTCAAGTTCACTCCCTGGGAAGGTGGAGATGGGGCTCGTCCAGGTGCTGGGCTGGGGTGGTGAGAAGCAGAGATGCTGCATTTGACCCTCCCGAGCCATCTGTGAGAGTGGGCAGTGGGAGGAGGGCTAAAGAAAACCCATGGTCAGTGCAAGCAAGCTGCTTTCCTGCTAACCTCAAAGAGCCAGTTTAAAGCCTGGATCAGCAGATTTGATCCCTTGGCCAACACTCCTTGTGTAGTTTTACTGTGATTACTCTGTTCAAGATCTTGTGGTGCTCCAGAGAAACATCCAGTCTCTGTCCTTCATCCAGGAAGGACTTGTGGGACCTGTGCTGAGGGAACGTGCTCATTTAAATGTCTCTTGCAGACATGCTGTCCCTTTCCTGAGGGGTCAGGCACCTCACCCTGTCCCCCATCATCTGGCAGTCTGCTGCCTTGGATGGGCTCGACAAGGTCATTCCCTCTCCTCCTGCAAGTTTTGGGACTTGCTTCTGCCTGCAGCTTCTCACGCCGCCCCGAGGGAAATTGATTCTCCTAACAGTTGTGAAAGTCCTAGAAAATTATTCTGTGCTAAAAAATACATCAGAAAATGGGTACATTATTAATGGCCCTGCTGTCAGCATCATAAAACCCTGACTGAAGAGCAAGGCAAGGTTTCTCTTTAATGAAGCAGCGCTGGTGCAATCAAGTAGCACTGCTATCTGCAAGAGAAGCTTTAGCCAAATTATTAGCCCTAATATAGAAAACTCAAGGTAAATATCAAAAGCTTGAGATGCTGGGAGGTCGAATTAGGTAATTTATTACTTTTCTTGTGATCTGCATAGCCTTATTAGCTGGAATCAATACGACCTTACGAGAGTCCTGGCAGAGGACAGCGAGCAGGCAGCAGGGAGCCTGGCTGCAGCCTGGAAGTCTTGGCTCTGAGCTGCAGGATGGGAGCCCTGAGCTCAGGGCCTGGTAAAAGGCTGTTTAACATCTGGGGACACCTCGGTTTGCATGGCCAGTCCTCAAAGTGGTTTGCACCAAAAGGTACGGTGGGACCTGCTGCTCATTCAGAGCCTGGAGAGCCACACTGGTCACACTCCCTGGGTCCTGGCAGGACCTCCACTCCTCAGGTGTGATACCTGGCAGCACCACGGAGGGTGGGGGACGGGTGTCTGGAGGGGAGGGGTGGCCAAAGCAAGCTCACATCCACATATGCAAGGCCAGAAAAGGGCCAGGCTTTGCATCTGCCAGGGTGTGTGGTCCCAGCTGGCCTCAGGAGCCAGGGGACAGGGTCACCCCGTCACGACGGGCTTTCCTGAAGAGGGGCAGCTCCTTCTCCCTGCCGTGTCTCACTGCCAGCAAACAAGAGCGAGGTGTGGGAGCTGATAGAAACTAAAATATCACAAAGATCACTTCAGCTCCAAAGCTGAGGGCTGGAGGCAGGCAAGAGCCTCTCTGCAAGGGTGCTTGGTGGCAAGTCCCAGCAGCATCAGCCAGAGCTGCTGCCAGAGGCACCAGTGATCACACAAGGGGAAACCTGAGTCAGAAATGATGAACCAAGCACAGAGAGCTGTGGGTGGTAAGAGTGGAGATGACTTCTCCTTCAACACTAGCAGCACCCCAGCACCAGCCTGAAAGGGATCGTCCCTCCCAGGTGAACCTTTCCAGGCCCAGTCCTCATCAGGGGTCCAGCTTCTCGCCTTCGTTGGCTGGTGAATAACAAGAGGCTTCCCCAGGTCCTCATTTTGCTAGAGAGGCACCAACAGCTTTCCATGGGCTCCATGGGTCTCTATTTCCCCTGCTCAATGAGCAGGAAAGCTGAGCTGGGTCCTGCCCCAGGGAGTCAGTGTAAGCAGAGAGGCCCTGAAGGAAATCTCCAGCACGCCAAGTTTCCTTTCCACCTTGGGATGGATGGGGAACCTGCACTGTAAGGGATGAGGAGAAGGTCAACTGCTCAGTTACATCCCACAACATCAGGTTAACCAGGCTCTGTAGCTTCTCTGATGGATCAGCCCAATATTCCATGAAAAAGGATGGGTTTCTGCCCTGTTTTTGGAAGAGCAGGATGAGACTTTCCTTCACTCTGTGCAGATGCTTCCCCAGATCTCCCCATATATTTCCCCATATTCCCACATATTTCCCTATATCTATGAGAGAGGGTTTAGGAGGAAAAGATGATTTTATTTCAGACAAATCTGTTTTCACACACTCAGGGTCTCACACCCACATCCTCCCAGCACCAGGACGAATGTCCAGTGTTCAGGCTCTGAGTCACATCTCCAAGTGGTCAGCACAGAGCTCCTGGCAATGACACAGGGGAGCAGGGGACCAGCCAGAGTCCTCTCATCCCCTGGGCTCTCAGGCTGACCACGAATTGTCTTTGGATACACTTTTTGGTACCAGTGGATCTGTATTTTCACACTGGCCCAGCCCTGTGAGTCAATGGGCCACACTGCTGATTAACACACTTTTTACTCTTCTTTTTTTTTCTTTTCTATTCTCTAAGACTCCTTTAGACTCCTTTTTTGGGCACAGTCTGTCCTTAATTTTATGCTGCTCTTTGTTTTGGGCTGCCCTTTTTTTTCCCAGTTGGTCTGTCTGGAACAGCAACTCCCAGACGTGCTGTAATCCGAATTACCTTGGTGTCATCAACACCTGACATCTTTTGACCTTTCTTCCTGAGCTTTGACCCCTCACTCAGACCTTATATTCCTACAGCACATCTCCATAGAAGCTCACAGACAGGTCTTTCAAAGGAAGCTGGTGGGGAATTCTGGCATTATTTATCTTTTCTAACCAATCTCTTCCCTCTCTGACACAGAAGAACCACAAAGCATTGGGTACCAGAATGGTTTCAGTAATTTTATTCTGCATGTGTAAAGCTGACATGGCCCTCAGGAAGAGACTTTGGCTTCCCAGGAACAATCTTTTCATTCTTCTCCCCCAGGAGAGGCTTGTATCCATATTTCTTTGGCTGCTGGGCAAGGGGACACAGCCATGGTGACGAGAGGAGTCGTTCATCTTCCAGCCCCTCACCATGCTCCTGCCCAGCTGGTACCACTATAATGGCACGTTGCCTCTTGCTGGCCATTGCCATCTTCACACCGTTGCTGGAAATGGAGGATTAATAAACTGCAGCTCAAAAATGTCCATGAACGTGTGGGTTGGCTGTGTTGGACAGAAGATAATTTGTGGTGAAATCCACAAAACGTCTGGGATTTGTAAATGTTTTCATGATGACTTGGCTCTTCTCCAAACACTCCCATCTACTGACAAACACGAGCCATGAATCACTGCACGCAGGAAAGTCTTCCAAGCCCTTGACTTACTCCTCACCCAGCTCCACGAGACTGCCAGCTCTGATAGCACTCACTGCCCACTGGGGAGTGAGGGCTTCAGGGTCAAGGTAAAGGAGATGCTCAGCAGCCCCACAGATGCTCTGTATAGGTCTCTGGGCAAAGGAGGTGGAGACTTGTCACACTGGCCTTTTGGGTAGTGGCCCATGGGACAGAGCAGTGCTGGGACTGTCACAGCTGATGTCTAGGCTTGTGACACAGCCCACAGATTTGGGGCTTTCCCAGAAAGGGGATGTGCTTTCCACCCCTGACGGTGGGGCACAGGCAGTGGTCTGCCCCATCTCAGCTGGAGTCAGCGATGCCTTTCTCCAGACTGGGAGGTTGGTGTCTTGCAGAGCTCCTTGCTGGCTGCCTGCAGTGTTTCCCACCAGTTCTGGTTTTTGGACTCAGGAGTAAGCCTTGAGCCAGCTGGCTTAGCAAGAGAAACTCTCAAGAGCTGTTACTGCAAGGCATCTTTGTTATTTGTCACCCTGCATCCAGCATGACCCTGGGGCAGGGTGGTGACCCCGTCCACCAGGCAGCCTGGCTGCTGGGGAACGTTCACCTCAGCTCCAGTCCCAAAACACTCCTCTGCTGGGTCCCAAACAGCATGGCTGGCAGCAGTACCTTGGCTGTGATCAGCCCATGTGCCAGGGACAAACTCACCAAAATAGCTGATGATTCAGGGCAGGATGTCTTTTCCCTCTGTCCACGAGTGCATGTGTTCTTGTTCCTCCCTCCATTGCCTAGTCAGGCCAGGAGAAGAGGCTTCCAAGCAGCTTCTGGTGTCCCCTGTCTCCTGGTACCTCCAAACTGAAAGCATTACAGGGAGTGTCTCCTTGTCAGAGCTTCTCGGGTGCGTTGTTAAGGCAGCCAAGCTTTCCAGCCCTGGGGCCCTGCATCCCCTGTACCCTGAAAATCAGCCTGGCCCTGTAGGTGGACATTCTGTAGGGTACCTTGGTGGCTTTGCAGTTTGCTGTGCAGAGCCACTCAGGCAGGACCACAGGCAATATTATTCCTGGGATTGCAAAGACACAGCTCATGGCACGTCCTCCTGGAGAAGGGAATTAGACCTGGGGGTCCTCTCCTCTCCCTCTTCTGCTCCAAAGATCTTCAGGGCCATGATCTTCTATGAAGATACAAGAAGGTTCTGTCAAGGAGGGCCTCCCCTGGCTGGGGGAATGCAGGTATTTATGCCACTGTAACCTCTAGCTATGGCATGGAGCCCTGCAGCTCTTCTTCAGGTGCATGGGGTATGTGACATGGACCCTCTCCGACAAGAGTCCAGGGATCAAGGACCACAGCAGCTCCTGGAAGGACACTTTGTTTCCTCCTGAGTGACCATCGCTTCCCACACCAAACACAGAGATGTCAGAGTTCCCCATGGGTATGTTATCTTCTGCTTTGGTGAAGTCCTTTAGGTCCTAGGACTGGTTTGAGGACTTGGTCAGAGGCCAGTCCACTTTTGCTGCCTGATGCAAGCAATTATCTCAAAAAGGACAAAACATGTGTCCCTATTTTGTTGCCTGGGACCACCAGAGACTCGAGCATGCTCTCCCTATCTGCAGAATTTGTCCTATGTATTTCCAGCACCTCTTTTCCTTGGCTGTGCCATCTTCTTGAGGACAGGAGAGGGTTAAAATGATGTGGAGCAGAAGGAAAGGAAACTTCCTCCAAAATGAACTGTAGACAAACCCACCCTCTTTGTTTGCCCCTTAAAACTGTCAGGTCTAGATTTGCAGAAGCAGTTTGGCCTCTCTGGAATCCTTGTACAGCTCCTGCAGAAATGGGCCACGCCCCTTTGCATGGCAAGGAGAGGGCAGGAACATCTCTGCTGGCTCCAGCAGAACAACCTGAGGTTGGGATTAGAAAAGGAGACCCCACAATTCCTACTGAAAAACGTTGCCACTTGTGGGAAAGACTTGGGAACTTGGTTCTGTTGCCTCCCATCTCCTGGTTAGTGGTGGGATGTTAGACTGCACCTGCCCCCCTCTCCCACAGGAGATGTGCCAGAGAGGGAAAAGGAGATCAGAACAATGTTTTGGTGGGCAGAGACGTGCACCCAAAGCCTTGCCAACTTTTTGGCACTGGCAGTGCTTAGCCATCGTATGGCAGATTATCCCTGAAAGTTTAAGGTCTGAGGAAAATGCCTTGTTCTGAGTTGGCCTTGCCAACTTTTTGGCACTGGCAGTACTTAGCCATTGTATGGCAGAAGTGCTATCCCTGAAAGTTTAAGGTCTGAGGAAAATGCCTTGTTCTGAGTTGGACTGCTGCACAAACTGCATGAAATCTTTCATGGAAGGAAAGCTACTGAGATGTTTTGTTTTGGAAACACCTGCACTCCATACAGCTTGTTATTTCTGAAACCAAACTATTCACAACTTCCTGCAAACATGGAACAACAGCTCCCTGCCAGCTGCTCTGGCAGTGCCTGAGGAGTGCAGGAGGCCTGGGACTTGTGGTCATCTCAGAGCTGGGCGGGCAGATGAGCCAGCAGGGACATGAGCAGAGCTCAGAGCTACCAGCTTGCACTCAGGCAAAATCTGCTCGTCGCATGCTCAGCGATGCTGCCTTCCACCAAAACCCACGTGCCAGAGAGCTCCCAGCCCATCCCAGTCCCACTTTCCAAGGGGATACCTATCTTTTAGCACACTGCAGTGGAGGGGAATAGCAGCCAGGATGGGTGAGCAACAGGCAGTTGTGTGTGAAGTCAGAATGTGGCTTCCATCCCATAGACCAGGAACGCTCCTCTCCCCATACAAAACCTTGAACTGATGCTTTTGGGGCAATGCCACCCGACCTGAACAGTGGTCCCTTTACACAGGAGGGTGATGCTGTCTGTGATGGCATGGTTAGGCTAGATGGGCAGTGGTATGGGCTAGTTCTCTTCCCACAAGGATGCCTTCTGGCTATAAATACAATTGCCATTTCCACAGGTCTAAGGCCAGGATAAAGACAAGGCTGGAGAACCAACAAGAAGGAAGAATGAAATATTTCAAACTTGGTGGCACATAACATGTCTTATGATAGAGGCTTTCTGTCCAATGCCTCTTGGGTGAGTGTCATCCTCTGCTGGTAGGTGCTGTTCTTTATCAGCAAATTTCCTTCTTGGGACTTTTGTGTTTGGTGAATGACTCGTACCAGCAGGACACGATCACTGGTGAGGCAAAGGGGAAGGTCACTGCTTCTGCCAGAACTGCAGAGACTCAAACCACTCAAACCTCAAACCCATATCTGCCCGTGTACTTGTCTTTCAGACAGAGTTGGGCTAAACCAACAAGGGACAGGACAATAGTGATGCCATTGGTCTGCTGGTAGCAAGTGATGTGTGGTCACTTCCAAAAAACATCCCTGATCATACTGCTCGTGGCCACGGCACCTCTGCAGGTCCTCCCACGGGACTGTCTCTCTCTGTGCATAAGTCTGGGTCTGAGATTAGATTTTACTGAGGGCACTTGGCTTTTAGAGAGGCCATGCTGCATTACAGAGACCAAAATTTGGAGAGATTGCTATCAGAAGTCTCATACTAACTGTACCTACCTCTCGATGGAAAAGAAGGTGCTTGTGTGGAGTTTCCAACCAGAAGGAGGTAATCAGAAGAGATGGTTTGGGAAACCCCACAGGGAGTTGGTGGTGTGTGGAAAGCAAGTCTCCCTCAAACATGTATGGTGTAGTCTGTGGGCCAGGAGTCTATTTTCTGGGGATTGGCAACAGAGTTTTAATTCAGCATTGGAATTAAAATTCATTTTATTATGGGACCTTTAAACATTTCCAGAGCCTGACCTTTTCTGGAGGCTGTTGACTAATTAATGTCTGGTCTGGTATTCTTCAAACTTTCCACATAGTTCAACTTGTTGCTAGCTGCTTTCAAACACATTTTTTTCAAGAAATTAGGTTGTAATTAAGTACAGTTATTAATGACTGTTTTTCCTGCCTTTCCCATCGGGTTTGCAACTTACGTTGCACCATGTGGCAAAAAAAGATGGCCAGTATTTCACAGGGTGAGTGAAGGAATGTCTAATATGATCTTGGACATGTTGATTTGAGTCAGCTCCAACTCTGCAATGCATAGAGGTGACCACCAACCCACACAGGGGAGACCTGGGTAGAAAAGTTCAGCGTCAGGGGCAAGCCCCTGTAAGCAAGCTGACAGATGGAGCAGGGAGCTCCTTCACCCTTGGAGATCCAAGGCATGGGGTGAGCAGTTCATGCAGATGGGACAACACATTGGTTGGTCTTTGTCCTGGTCCCTAAAAGATGGAGTTGAGACGTGGCAGACCCACTGTTTCATGTGCTTAAAATCCAGTGCATACGGGTCTGGGAGCTCTGCAAATAGTGTCAAGCCCATTCGTGTGAACACTCTTCTCCTGCCCAGCCCTCCCTCCGCCCAGGAGGGACGATCAGGGAGACCCATGTGTGGAGGGAGCAGATGGAGCCGAGAGCAGCCAGGAAGGGAAGGGACACTCCCACGCCGAGCTGAAGGGTTCGACACGCTCTCCGCTCTGCGGTGTCGCTGAGGTCACTCCTCTTGGTCAGGCACATGGCAGCAAATCCCCCGCTAAGCCCCAGCTCTCGGAGGCATTCTAACAGCGAAAGCCTGGGCTGAAGTGCCTGAGCAAACACAGCGGCCCAGCAAGTGCTTCTGCCCAGCCCCGGGGCAGGTTGTTCTGGGGCTGGCACACCCTCGGGCAGCAGCGGGCACCGCAGGGTGGGCAGGGCTGCGGGGGGCAGTGGGGGGACCCCCCATGGGGGGCATGGGGCGGGTGCCTCGCACCTATTCCAACTCCTGGCAGAGTCCCGGCAGCTCCGGGCGGCCGAGGAGGCGAGGGTGGAGCTGGAGAGGTGCTGGCAAGTGTCACACACGGGCACAAACGAGGTGCCCTTGCCAGGGGGAAGCAGTAGGCAGCGCAGGGTGGGCAGGGCTGTGGGGGGCAGCGGGGGGAGCCCCCCATGGAGGGCACAGGGTGGGTGCCTCGCATCTATTCCAACTCCTGGCAGAGTCCCAGCAGCTCCAGGCAGCCGAGGAGGTGAGGGTGGAGCTGGAGAGGTGCTGGCAAGTGTCACACACGGGCACAAACGAGGTGCCCTTGCCAGGGCACTGAGATGCCTCCAGGAATTTCACATCCTCCTTTCTTCCAGGGTCCTGCCCTTTGCCTTTGGCTTCCTCCCAGTGGTCCAGACTCCCAGAGGAGCCCCGTGGACTGGCACACCTTGGCCGTGGGGATGAGCACACGTGCCAGCACCCCCTGGCTCACGAGTCCTGGCTGTGATGGGCCAATGTGGGTGCTGATGCTGAAGGTATCTCAGTTGTACAGAAACCCATCCCTGCTCTGCTTCCAACCACAAAGCCATGCTTGGGGTGAACTGTGAAAACAAGGCAAGCACTCATCTGCCTGGAGAAGTGCTGAAGAACAGGGCAGCCCACACAGCATCCTTTCTCCTTGTGCAGCTCCAGCCACAGCCTGGCCCTGTCCCCCCCTTGTGTTTTATCAGCAGATATCCACACATCTCAGTCAGGCTGTGTTCCAGTTTATCAGCATCTACTGCCTGCCCTTCTGTACCTGGGACCTGGTTTTGGGGGATCATTATGGGCTCAGTACCTGGTGCCAGCCCTGGATGCAGCTGGAGGAAGGAGTCGTGAGGGAGATGTTGAGAAAGGAGATGGGAAGATGAGCCACCAATGGAGACAAACTGGGAAAGGTGGGATTTGGCCTTGATCAGGACCCAGGGCAGCCCAGGGCTGCTCCCAGAACTGGAGCAAGGCTGGCTTCTCCAAAAGGATGAACAACAGGCCAGCTTCATCAGCTCGGCTGCTAGGAAGGACGGAGCAGAGCCAAAAAAACAGGAGAAAAATGTTATGCAAAATTGTTCATCTGTTACTGATTGGGAGGCTGAGAGCTCAATTCAAACCACCCAATAAAACCGGCTTGGACGAGAATTTCCTGAATCCCAGATTAAGTGAATAAAGATGTTCCAGGAGTTCAGGGCCGCAGTTGGGTGGTTTGCACACAATTTGCTGTTGGTTTCACCCTTTGTTGCTTAATGAAGAACAGAAGGAGGATCCCCCATCTCATTCAACCAAGGAAAAAAATGATTTCTTCTAAATTTAAATTAATTTCCTGTTGCAGGCACAGCTCTGTTTATCTGACCTACACGGGGGCTCCATCTTGGATGGAAGCTCATTCTGCTCTGTGCAAGACACTCTTCCCCCCGGGGACAGCAGTGTCCCCAGGCTGGTGGCAAACAGCATGGCAGGGGTTTTGCAGGTGGAGCTGGGGGGCTGACAAGCTAATGGGAAGCCAGGTCTCAGTTCTGAGGAAAAACCTGCAGTTTTGCACACCCTCTAAGTCCTTGTGCCTCATTCGAGGAGCGAGTCCTTCCTCCCACTCCCCAGCCACCGATGTGCTTCCCAGGCATGCCTCTGGAGGAAGCCCCAAGGAGTGGTGGGTGCTTGTGGGGCCTCAGGGACAGGTGGGTTCAGTGAGGAGCACATCCCACATCAGGCTTGCTGGGGACTGAGGGGATTCCCCACCCTTGGAGCATCCAGTGTTGGAGAGCTGCTCTACCAGGGGGCTTGCACAACCCTGCAAATCCCTTCTTTTAATAAGCCTGTTATTCGTAGCTAGGGAAAGGAGCCAGGCCACATGCACTGAAGTCTTTAGAAAGTTTCCAAATCGTGGCTCCATCTCTTGCTCCTAAATGCAGCAGTCTGTATATCTCCCTATCTCCCTTTCTCTCCCTCCTTTACCTTGCTGGTGAATGCTGAAGTCTCTTTCCGAACTGCAAACCTTTAAGTCACCTGACAAGAGAATCATTCCTCTAAGTGGCATCACGTGTCTTGCTGGGACTTGAAGCTCTAATTAAGTGTGGAAAAGGGATGAAGATCTCTGGAGAAATCAGAGATCACATCTTAAAGAAGGAAAACTAGATCAGAACAAAAGATAAAGAACCATTACAAGAAACTTCAGAAATATGGAAACAGGCTCTTCACTCAAGGGCCCATGTCTCTAAGCCCCATGCTTGATTTTCCACAAAAACCTCTCCAGAATATTCCCCTTTGCAGAATTTCTGGGGAATCCAGCTTCTTAGGAGGAGTCCAAAGGCTCTAAGGATGAAGAAAGCTATTTGCAGCCCTGGGTCTGGAGTCATCACCACCACACTGTAAAATGTAGCTTGTCTAGATGGCAATCCAGGGAAAATATGACAGTAACTGTCATCAGGAAGGTGATGGGTATGAACACCAAGAGAGACATGCTTTCAGAGAGCCCCACGGGAGGATCAGCAGGAGTAATGGGACATGTGTGCAACAGCATATTTAGGCAGAATCTCAGGAAACGTTTCCATCAGCTATTAGTTTTATTAGGAAAAGTCTCCCGTGGGAAACTGGAAGCTGCATCACTTGACTCACTCCAAACTAAGCACCAGATAACATGAAGCAGAGAACAGCCTTGTACTGGTGGGGGCAGATGGCCCAGATGACCTAATGGTCTTTTCCATCACTCCAATCCCAGTCCAGGCTGGGCAGAGGCTCTTCGCTCGCCTCCGTCTGACTCAGGGCAATGACAAGCTGCAGAACAACATCTGAGTTTGTTCCAGTGTTATTTTCCAGTTTCTTCATCTGAGGTCTCGGGGTTAAAAAGATGGGCTGTGGAGTGACCTCAAATGGAGTGACAATATTTCCCAGTCCTCTTGCCAGGTCCTCCTTCTCGCAGGGTTCGTGTGTGCTGGTGTGGGGCTGCAGGGCAGCCTCAAAGGCCAGGTCCTGGTTCAGAAATTGGTGCTCAGCAAAGGAGTGGAGGGAACACAGGTACAGATGCCATCTAGAAAAGCTAGAAGAGTCTCTCCTTGGCTTTTGTCATCTGAGACATGGCTGCTCCAGAGTTGGTTATTGGCTTTTCTTGGTGGTTGCTGGTTTCCCCTGGAGGGATGGTGGGAGCAGCAGGAGATGCAGGACGCTTTGGTGCAGCCAAATAAGCTGAAGGGGCTGAATGCATCTTCCCATTGCTTGAGGAAAGCACAGCTCTGCTGATATGGAGCCAGGACAGATCCAGGAATCTATCTCATCCCCAGAGGGAACCCTCTGGGAAAGGCTGCTCCTCTGAAAACAGAGCTTTTCCCAGCTCTTCACACCTCCTGCCATGGTCTGAGCTGGCCAGAAGTGTGTGCAGACTGCTGCCTGCTTGGCTGATACCCGTGTGGGATCCATGCTGGGGTCTTCCTCTCTCCCCTGGGGCAGAGATCTGGCTTTAGTCTGGAGTGGGGACCTCCAAGCCCATGGTAGTTCCCTGTTGTGCTGTCCTTAACATCTGGGAGTGATATTCCTTTGTCTCAGCTGATATCACTCTCCTTCAAACACTCTTTTTAAACTATTCCATCTGAAATTCACCCGCCTCTGCCCTCCCAGCCTGCCCAGGCTGCCCCTCAGAGGGCACAGGGCACAGGCTGCGAAGCTGAGATGAAGCTGATGATCTACAAGATGGTTTGTGTGGCCTCAGCCCATCCCTCTCCCTGCCACACACCGAGCCCAGGGGCTGTGCAGGGAGATGGCAAACGGCTCCGGGCTCACACTGGTGGCTCTGGAGCCCACCCAGCTCCTCTGCTGAAACCTCCAAAGTTGCCTCTGGAGTCACAGGGCTTGAGTTGGACACCAACTCATCAGTGATACAGCTCAATAGGTACCATCGAGTTGACTCTTCCATGCTCCTCCCATGGCAAAGCACTTAACTGAAGTTGACCTCTTAACATTAAAGATATTTCTAAGTGCTGTATTAAGGGGCACCATAACCTCTTAAATACTTTGTTAACAAAGAGCCTCGACAGCTAGATGAGGAGTATCCCCCTGAGATGTGCAGTGTGCCCAGGGGAGAGCCTGCACACCCAACCTCTGCTGTGGGCAAGGAGGGGCAGTGCCACCAGAGCTGTGCCCGTGGTGCAGGGCTTGGGGTGCATGGGGAGGCTGCTGCCCTGGCTCACACCCATCCCAGGGCTGGGTGAGGATCCTGAGCTCTGCTAAGAGGCACAGGCATGAATGCTGGGGGATTTGAATGCTGCCTCACTTCGCTGTCTAGTCCAGGAGCTGCCTGGGACTCTCTGCAGCTGGAGGAGTGTAATGGTTTGAAACCTGCTGCCCCTGGTGGGTGGAGATCTGAAACCCTAAACCAGGTACAGGCCTGAATGAAAGGGGCGTACCCCTGTCCTATTCCCACTGCCCTTTTCCTGTCCTCGGGACTTCCTGCCAAGGTCTATAAAAGGGGTGAGAAAGGCACGACTCTGCCTCTTGCTCTTCTTCCTCTTGCTCTTGCTCCTTTGACCTTGCACCTGGGCACACGCTGCTCTGCTGCTCCCTGTGCTACACGTGGCCGTGGCCATCTTGGAGACC